>NW_015559057.1:72438-74620 GCF_001515605.1 Sinocyclocheilus anshuiensis | reverse complement strand
AGGAATGCCACGATAGGTGTCGTATTCCTATAGGTAGATGTGATCAGCTGAGAATCAGCTGATGCAAGCTTGACTCACGTGACCTGCCAGAACTAACGCTAACGCTTAATTTATTGTCTATCAAAAAAAAAACAGTCGGCTCGCAATCGCCTAAACCAGTCGTCAGGAATTCGAATCTTATTCTGTTACGGCTCTACGTCACGAAGTAACACATTTGCATAATGTCTGCCCACGTTCTAAGTCGCCAACTTGCCCACCCACAAACAGTAAAATTTCCGTGTGGTTAACATCATGTCGAGAAGACGTTGTATCCTACGCTGTGCGAGTAAATTTGTTTTATCAGATCTTATAATTACCACAAGCTTGTTAACACTTGACACTTACCATGAGAAACGTACTGCTCCAGTCGTGCTTGCGAATCAGTCTCTTGTCGATCAGCTAGTTCAACCGTTTCATCATCAGACTCTGGCTCGAATTGGTAAGGTACAATCGATACCATCTTTTCTATGTGTTGACAAGTCTCTGGGTTGTCATTCCGTCATGGCAATGGACGTTTCGTTTCCGACGCGCTGTACGCGGTAGACCAATTCCGAGCCAATCTCTCTATGGCTCTGGACCAATCACAAAGGACTGCGCCATCTGACCAATCACAGCAGTGAGGGCTAATGGAAAGGAGGGGTTACGAGAGACTGATTCTTTGAACTGCTTCGCACAAGTCGTTTACGAATAATTTAGAAATGAGGTAAAATGAAATCTATTTTTTGACCTTGCATGCATGTAAACCTGTTTTAGGAGACTCATAAAACAATATTAGCAACCTTAAAAATTGCATAATAGGGGCACTTTAACAAAAACTTTTTTTTTTTTTATTAATTTTAGTTTTGCTTTAATAAACAGCTAATACCACTAAACTAAAACCAACACTAAAGCATTTGCCTTCATGAAGCATTTGTTCATTTTAGACTCTGGCTACACGGAAGATTCACTATTCTTTTAGTTAAGTGAAAGTGAGTGAAAGTTTTTTTTTAAGTAAATTTTTGATTTTAATTATAATTTTATAATTATAATAACTTTTTAATTATAAGTAACAAATTCACAGTGGTTTCAATGGTCTTGTGGAAAGTTGAAGAGGTTACACGTGACAAAAAAACTCTGTCTGCTGCAGATATGCAATGTAAAACAGCTAGATCATATATTTGTGATTGGGACAACTGGATTATTTTTCAAATAAAGTAATGAACATGGCATTTTCATAGCTGGTGAATTTTCTCAATTCACTCTTCGTTTTGGATCCTGCATATCATTTGTGTTTGCTTTTTTGCATTTGCACATGTGGCACCAATTGATTTGAAGAAAAACAACATCAAGCAGAAGAAAGAAAGTCATATTGGCTTGGAACAACATAAGAGTCAGAAAATAATGACAGAATTTTCATTTTATGAAAATCCCAAGTTCATTGATATATTTAAAGAGATAGACCGTGGAAATTGCTTGTATTTCGTCTTATTTGTGGTGTATCGTGTGCAATTCATATCACGCACACAGTAAAACCAAAAAGAGCAGAGTCAAAATAACGCCTGTGACTATTCACAGTCATATTACATGTCAATTGTCAATTACATGACACACCTTAATGGTCGTATTATACGTCACTTCCTGTTTGTTGCTGCCGTGTGTTTTGAGTTTGAGCTCCGTCAAGTTAATTCTTTGTCGTCTAATTTTTTATCTTAAAATCAATTTTATACACCACCATTTTCGTTTATATAACGTGTGAATATATCCCCTATCGTATTCTACAACAAAAACAATCAGAGCGCCTTGTTATCATTAGTTCTATTTTTGACTTCCCGAGTCTGCTATTAGCATATAGCCCGCTAGCAACGCCAGCGTGGTTGCCGCTAATCTCGCTTACATTACTAATACACTATTCACTGTTACTTGCTTTAATGGCGGATGTGTGTCTACCTTTGAGTGCAGGTGAGGACACGTTCGAGCTGCATTCGGTGCAGGTCGAGCTGGAGGCCGTGGAGAAGCTGATCCGCGATCTGGTGGTGAGGCAGACCCAGCAGAGAGCGGAGAGCCACGCTGGAAACATCCCAGGCTGACGCTCACAAGTCCGAGGTAAGTATACAGCGCGCTGCTAATTCTCCCACCACCTCTACTCCGTGTGTTTCTCTGCACA
>NW_015559057.1:64557-71616 GCF_001515605.1 Sinocyclocheilus anshuiensis | reverse complement strand
GAGAGACTGATTCTTTGAACTGCTTCGCACAAGTCGTTTACGAATAATTTAGAAATGAGGTAAAATGAAATCTATTTTTTGACCTTGCATGCATGTAAACCTGTTTTAGGAGACTCATAAAACAATATTAGCAACCTTAAAAATTGCATAATAGGGGCACTTTAACAAAAACTTTTTTTTTTTTTATTAATTTTAGTTTTGCTTTAATAAACAGCTAATACCACTAAACTAAAACCAACACTAAAGCATTTGCCTTCATGAAGCATTTGTTCATTTTAGACTCTGGCTACACGGAAGATTCACTATTCTTTTAGTTAAGTGAAAGTGAGTGAAAGTTTTTTTTTAAGTAAATTTTTGATTTTAATTATAATTTTATAATTATAATAACTTTTTAATTATAAGTAACAAATTCACAGTGGTTTCAATGGTCTTGTGGAAAGTTGAAGAGGTTACACGTGACAAAAAAACTCTGTCTGCTGCAGATATGCAATGTAAAACAGCTAGATCATATATTTGTGATTGGGACAACTGGATTATTTTTCAAATAAAGTAATGAACATGGCATTTTCATAGCTGGTGAATTTTCTCAATTCACTCTTCGTTTTGGATCCTGCATATCATTTGTGTTTGCTTTTTTGCATTTGCACATGTGGCACCAATTGATTTGAAGAAAAACAACATCAAGCAGAAGAAAGAAAGTCATATTGGCTTGGAACAACATAAGAGTGAGAAAATAATGACAGAATTTTCATTTTATGAAAATCCCAAGTTCATTGATATATTTAAAGAGATAGACCGTGGAAATTGCTTGTATTTCGTCTTATTTGTGGTGTATCGTGTGCAATTCATATCACGCACACAGTAAAACCAAAAAGAGCAGAGTCAAAATAACGCCTGTGACTATTCAGTTTGACAGTAATATTCAGTAATTCACAAGAAAGATGACTTTCCGCTCAATTGCGCCAGCGTCTGCCCAAGCATCAAACAGCAGACCACTTTAAGCAAATCGTGAATGTGTGCGCGTTATAAACAAACTCAGACTGGACACAAATGGGCACCACTAGACCTCTGATTCATGTCAGACTCCAGGCTGAATTGATTACAGCAGCTGTCTGATTGCTGACCGTCCATCTGCTGGGGCCAATCTAAATTGCAACTCCTCCGTGGGTCTTGCGGCCCCTCCCTATTCCAGTCCAGCGCTGTTAAATCAAATCTCAACCCCTGATTCAACCCTCACTCTCCTCTGCCTTGCCAACACAGGAAACGACTCACCATCTCTGGGGCAATTTCCCCAGAGATTGAATTGAAGGGATTTATGAGTGCCAGACATGGCATGCAGGACTCATGACCGTGTGGCGATGAATGTTTGTGAACTCATGGAAAACAGAGAATGTTCTTTGTGGGCATGAAAAGGAAAGTCAAATTGATTTGAATGAAAAAGATGTACGATATAATTTTTTTGTGCACAATGTGTATATATATATATATATATATATGTATGTATGTGTGTGTTTGTGTGTTTGTGTGCTTTATTGCCGGTTGCCTTTTCAACTTCTGGAGAGCTCTGATGTTATGAAGCTGAACAGAAATTTGGAGGGACGAACTTGGGATTTTCCATTCTTTTTAAATTCTGTCATCATTTTCTCACTCTCATAAAATTAGGTTCCTGTATGACTTTTTATCTATGCCATTACAGTGAGGAGGATTGGAGCTTTCAAGCCTCAAAAACGCACTATAAAAGTGACTTGTGCACTATATTCCTTATTAAACCTTATAATTCTGACAAACAGACCAAAATGATTTGTCCTTTGCTGATAATCTTCATTTCCAGTGCATTTCCAGTGACTAGATCTTTGAATGAATTAAGCTTGAGAACTGGATCTGTCAGATTTGTGAATGGATCATTCAAACTGAATGTGTGAACTGAATCATCTGATTCATCACAAAAACAAAGAAAAATCACATTCAAAAGAATAATTCATTCATAAAAGTAATTTGTCTCATGAACTCACCATGGAGAGTTAAAACAGATTTTCAGTCATAACGACTTAAATTTTGGCCTGCTTGTCACACAAATATATCATATAACATTAGAGGACTTCACACAAGTCATATGAACCACTTTTATGATTATTGTTTATCATTTTGTAACAGCTCAAGTCCTCATTTACTTTCATTTTCAAAATAGTGTCTGAGATATTTTTCAAAACACCTTTTATGTTCCACAGAGGAAATACAATCACACAGGTTTGAAATGACATGAGGGTAAGTAAATAATCCAAGCTTATAGATGTCTGTTTTCTTCACAGCAACACACAGTATCCCTCAAACCTGCTCACTATTCCGGTCAATATTTCATTTGAGGTGAAAAATCACATGAGTCTCATACCTGCTCAAGCATGTACATGTTCATACTCTCGTAAACACCTTCTCTCTCAAGATGTATTCACACACCTAGCCCTGCTTTGAGTTGTGACAGGTGAGGAGAGGAAGTGTGACATGTCTTCTGCAGATGATCACCTCGGTGCCACTCATTAAGCATTGCTGAGGGGGGGATCTGAGGGTGCTGTTGGGTATAAAGCAGGAACACGACTC
Organism: Sinocyclocheilus anshuiensis; assembly: GCF_001515605.1. Lineage (NCBI taxonomy): Eukaryota > Metazoa > Chordata > Actinopteri > Cypriniformes > Cyprinidae > Sinocyclocheilus > Sinocyclocheilus anshuiensis. Next base: position 69,021 of record NW_015559057.1, on the reverse strand, counting down.
ACACATATCTGAACTTATGGGATTTTATCTGTTTGTTCAACCAGGTTTGAGGCTATATGCATCGCATATAAAACTATATTAACATGATTTACTCATAGCATTCATCAATACACAACTCCAATGTGAGACGTACAGGTCTCTCAGTAAAAAGTCAGGTGCAATAAAACCCTATGATTCAAGAAAGAAAGATTGCTTGTGCAGCCAGAAAGACGGCATTTGAAAGAAAACTTTTGTGTAGTGTTAAAGAACACCCCTACAGTCATATTCTGTGGGTGAAGGAGTGTAACTATGATATTGGATATATTTTCTGGAGGGCCAAAAATGGTAGAGGTCTTGTTTTGTCATTTTAACAGGACTTCAGAGTCAAGTTATTGGTTCACAAAAAGTCATGATTGTGTGAGACTGCCGACTGCAAACCGATTTACCACATGACTGTGAACTGAGACATTTTGCAGTGTTGTCTGAATTCTACCACTTTAATTCCCCATAGTGAACTCTTTTATAGCAGTAATGCAGTCTGATTTGTACAGCAGATGCACACTTTTAATTTATTTTTAAATTAATCTTGCCTTCTATAGATGCTTTCAGATGTCATTTGCATTAATTAATTTAGTCATTCATACAATTATTCATTCCCATACTTTTCTTTAGTAATGATATAACAAAACTGCCCATTTAGGCCTATTGATGGCAAAAATGCGCCTCCCTTGCATCTATCTATCATCTATCTATCTATCTATCTATCTATCTATCTATCTATCTATCTATCTATCTATCTATCATCTATCCATCCATCTATCCATCTATCCATCCATCCATCCATCCAAAGGCAATTCAGATAATTGTTTCTAAACACATTATAAATGTTAGAAATGTATTGCTGAAACACGTTACAAAGACCGTGAACTATGTAGTACTGAATTGTGGAGTTAGACCGTTAAATAGTTTTCCCCCCATTTTTCGTTTCATCATCATTGTAGGACATCAAAGTACCGTGAGAGCTCTAGAGAGCAGAATACTCCCAGTCGCTCTCGTGGTTCTTTGATGTCATACACCGATCAGTCTGCGCAGTGCTGCTTCAAGTCGAACACACCTAATTACTAGAGCGCATTAGTCTCAGCCTCAGACTTCACGCCCACGGACCGTTGGCTGAACGTCTGATGCATATGGCACACAAAATTGAAAACACTTCAGGAGTTTCGAAGTCGTCGTCTGATTGGTTGAATTATACAGGATTTCCGGGAGACATGTGTGTCGCGTTCTTTAACGTTCCGTCTGGAAACAAAGAGGCCTTGTTACTAAACCCTCTCATGAAAGAAGAAAGCTGTCGTGTTTACAACTGTGACAATGAGCACTTATCAGGATCAACTAAGCGCTGGATTTTCAAAAGTATGTGAAATATGTAAAGTTCGCGGCATAGACTCTTTAAAATACGTCCAAGAGTTTTACACACCAGTTTGTTATTGTGGGGACATTTCCACGCCCCTAAACATGACGCGGCACAAAACGAAACGTGATTGGTTGCTTTACCTGTCAGTATTATGTCCTCTTGGGCTGTCCTTGATTATTCAAAGCAGCCAAGGTTCCCAGGTTTGGCTATGCAAGACTAAAGCCCCGTTCACACTGCCAGCGACTTTTTCGTTGTATGTCGCTAGACTCTGTGCTGTGAAGACGCTTGTGGGTGTTCCTACTGCTGTCGCTCTAATGTTATTGGTAGACTGCACGTCTGGACATATCTTTAGAAAATGCAATCACAAACTATATATATTGCTGGTAAAACTAAGATATCATTCTATTATGACTAGGAATTAGACTTAAAAGAAATAAAAGTACCATTCTGCTGTTGGAGAGTGCTGTTATATAAATTACAGCAGTGCTCGTGCATTAAATCATTAACCGGTGCTAAACTGCTCACTGCATCATATAATTAACAACTCGAACCATCAATGTATGAATCAAACTCACTTAGACAGCCAACAGTTTCTTTTCTACGCATCATGTTTTTTATATCCATGTATGTGGTGGTTAAGGTTAAATCATATAAAACAGTGAAATCGCTCCGGAACTCTGTCCTGTCTTGCCTGCACTCGAGACAGTGATGTATGAGCGCCACTGACAGATTCTTCACTCCTATTGGTTGTCGCTCGCGAAATTCGCTGTTCGTTTGCATAAAGTTAAACAATTCTTAACTTCTGTCGCTTGACTTGCATCGCTTGACACGCCCACATTCTGTCGCCAACAGTCACTGTCGCTCGTGTCGCCGGAAGTCGCCAAGCTCTCCATTGAAAATGAATGGGAGCACGTCGCTTTGTCGCTGTGTGTCGCTGGCAGTGTGAACGGGGCTTAAGAGAGCATTAGCATCTGTGGTTCGCTCATTTAATCGCGAGTTGCAGTCAAAAGAGCAGAAATCCCATCATGCCATGCAACAAAATCTATTTGATACCACCATTTCTCCATGTTAAATTAAAACATCGGCACCTGCAGGGCTTATCTGTCAAACGGCTCCTGACTCGCTCATCCATTGTAAACACATTGCCAGTCGATCGATCCGAACAGCTGCTACTGTAATAGTCTTCCTCCACAATTATAAGGATGTTGTGGCTGTTTTGTTGTTCGTTTAATATGGCGAGGGTTTTGGGAATATCACTTTCAGAAGTCTCTGCCGTGCTCTTCTCAGATATCGATCTTGCTCTCTCATGGCTGGAGCAGCTGTGATGGACTCACAAGCTTCATTCTGTCATTTTTTTTTCTGCAGGTGAGATTAATTTGTGATGCCCGAGGCAGCTTGTTTTTATTACACCCTCTATATTCGCTCCATTGAATTACAATGGCAGTTTTTTAATTATGCAATTCATCAAATTCTAAATACAGAAAAGTTCAAATTAAAACTGAAATCATGCTGCAAACCCAATAAACGGGTCAAGCTGGGAAAACACATTGGCAAAAGCCTTACATTTTGAAAAAAAATACATAATTTCATGAACTAGAGAGCTGCATGAAATGGCATTTGAAATCGTAATTGTGACAGCTGTGGTTTGATTTTGATTTCCCCCCCCCTTTTTGATTTTGAAGTGCCCTACTTCACAGCTCTCAAACAGATCTGAGTTGATCTGTGTGTACCAATGCAGTCAGAACGCCATGTATGCTCTTTTCCCCCCTTCATTTTTCATCTTTTCCCTTCTTGAAAAAAATTCTTAAAGGAAAGATTTTTTGACCCTTTTTATCATGTTGATGTGTTTTTGATGGGACTCAAGTTCTCCTTTTTTTTAGTTCAAAGTTGTCGTCAGGAAAAACTGGATAAAAAAAGTGTGACACACAAAATGTGTTTTACTCCAAGCAAGAACAGAATAATAAAACAAAATTTGTTCTCACACAATTGTAACATTTCTTGGACAGAGAAATTGCAGCCGGTGCTTCAGCAATTTGTCAGTTTGCTTTGTTTGACATGTCACGTTGCTGAAACTCATGTTGGTGTTTTTCTAAATCTTTGTTGTCACTCTACTCCAAAAGCAGCCAAAGTTCCAGACACTATGAGCAGGGATGGGATTTTTCTGTATTTATACAGATTTCCGTATTTTCCAACCTGAAGTATAACCTACGTGAACTGCGTAAATCTCTGAGTGAAAAAATCTGTTGGCAACAAAAATGAAGCTCTAATGTCTTGCCAAAATAAATGTTTGAAAGCAAAGTAATTCAAGGGGTCATATGATGCGATTTCAAGTTTTCCTTTCTCTTTGGAGTGTTACAAGCTGTTCGTGAATAGATAAGATCCCTGAAGTTGCAAAGACTAAAGTCTCAAAACCAAAGAGATATTCTTTATCAAAGTTAAGACTCTGCCACGCCCCCCTAAAACGGCTCGTTCTAACACGCCCCCACATATCTACCTCACTATGTGGAAATATTTGCATAATGCCGCCCAAATGTTCACGCAATGAAAGAAGGCATGGTTTCAGTAACCGCAGTTAGTGTTGAAGCAGCCATGTCAGGGAGACGCTGTGTGTTTCTAGGCGAAAGCAAAAGCACTTTATTTGGCCTTCCGAAAGTAGATGCATTTAGGAATCTTTAAGATCACTTACAACAGAACAGCAATGCATTTTATGGACGACCGTTTCGTGAACCTAGGAGAGGAGGTAATTCTGACTTTGCTATGACAATCTGGCGCTTCTGAATCAGCGACTGTTTTGTTATTAGTTTAAGTATTTGCTATTGACTGTTCAAATGCGGAGTTTTGCGCATCGTGTGTGTGTGTGCGCGCGCACGCGTGTGTGTGTGTGAGAGAGTGAGATACAGCATCACATCACAGTAGAGTCAGCTGTCTTAACCGCGGCTTGTGTACTGCATCATTACTGTGTCCGTTCCCCTTTCGGGCTTGAACTGATGGTAAAACTAATGACATTATATACTGTCTTTACATTTATTTTGAAAGATGAAGCTCACGATTATGGTAAGGGGCGTTACATTTCC
>NW_015559057.1:43508-64518 GCF_001515605.1 Sinocyclocheilus anshuiensis | reverse complement strand
CATATTCTGTTACACCAAATACACAAAATAATGATCTTTAAAAAAGCATCATATGACCCCTTTAAGAGAGCCATAAATATCAATGTAGTCGCTGTACTAAATGTATTATTTATTAGTAATAGTAGTAGTAGTAGTAGTATTAAATACTCTTTTTTTTTATTCACAGTAATTGAAAAAAATGAATTTATAAAATTATATTATTACTTGTTTTTTGTTTTTTTTACAGTATAATTGCCATATAAATACTTTCTTCTTATTATTATTATTCAAATAATAATAGTTATAATAATAAATTAATAATAATTATTATTATTATTATTATTGTATAGTCATATTGAATGGGAATGGGTTTTCCTTTTTTTATTACTTTTTTTTTTTTTTGCTTTTTTGACCACATCACTGATGAGATACATTTATTTCCATGAAGACCTACCAAGCAACTTTGCTGCATGGCTGAAGTTAAGATCTGAAAAGAGGTAAATGTTAACTATCTTTACTTAATTCACTGCATTAAAGTGAAATTGAGGTATGAGACCTTTTTTCAACCTTTCCACACTTATTTTGGCTGAAGTGGCCACCAGTTGAATGGAAAATATCACCTCAGAGTAAAATAAAACCTATCTCTCTCGCTCTCTCTTATACGGTTATTGTTATCAAAGGCAAGTCATCAGCATTTTTCATTAATATGAGTAATTACGGAAAAAAGATTTTGCGGCAGGCGAGCGAGGCCTTTCAAATGTAATCTCTTTTAAATTAGTCTGACAACAAAGCTCTAAAATGGCAGCGCTATAATGATCCAATTTTAATTGCTCAGAATCAAACAGTGAGCGACCAATTACCATTGGGTCTCATTGTTGAGGTTGTTCAGGCCTCAGCTGTGGCTTTTAAATAAAGGTGAACCCAGGCTGGCCACCTCTATGTCAGGACGCCATGTTGAATGTGAGCTTGCCATGCGACACAAAAGCCCTGAAAATGAGCATGTGGAGAGAACACGGAGCGTTCGGTTGCAAACTCCCGCAAACGCACAAAAGGAAGTCATTTCTAAAGACCACAGAGTGATCTGGCTCAGAGGTAGAAAGCCGAAATCGTTCTGTCCCTTCCTGACCCGTCCGTGTCTGGGGATCTGAGATAGGAATGACCTCTAACTCGCACAATGTGACGGCGCGGGGTGTCATTCACTGGAAAAGTGGATTAATTTTCTCGCAAATTGCCTGTTAATTCCTCTCTTATCTCTGCTGCTGATTGGCTTAGAATGACTGCTGTGCTCCTCTGGTTCCCAGTGGCATCTAGCATGTCTTAGATGTCCTGCCGATCGGGTCGTTCTTGCTGTCGGGACAGGCGCTCTCGTGCCCCGCGGAATTTCATTGGGCCGTTGAGATATGTAACTTCCTCTATAGTTCTGTATTTAACCTTCAGAGAGTTCTGACCCCCCTCCCCCCAGCTTATGTAATTATCCCATAGCAGTACAGAAATCAACCAACCTAATTAATAATTAGTCACTGTTTATGAGTGTTAGTCACAGTACCTCTGCATGTCGATGCTGTTAAAGCACCACTGTGGTTATGTTGCCAGCACAGGGTTTGAAATCAGTCCACCGATGGTCATTAGTAGAATGGTTTATTTAATAAATAGATAGGCAGACAGACAGACTGAAACTGTTGTCCCCTTTAAATGAAACAGGATCAGTTATTTTATGTTTCTCAGAAGAAAGAAAGTCATGCAGTTTCGGAACAACGTGAACATTTTCACTTTTATGAGAACCAACATTTTAATCATTTTACTGACTTTGGGGTAAAGGAAATATATCATCTAGTTCACCTAATCTGATCATATTTATCCTTTACAGACTGATTGATGTATCTATCTGTAACCCAGCTTTCTGTCTTCATTATTTTCCCTATTTTCACAATCTATTTGCACATGTTGATAGAGTGGTAGGCACTTTTCCTCTGATTCACAAGATGAGTCTTGTACGTGAAGAATGGTGAGAACAAAAAATTGAAAGCTGGCTAGAGAGATGATGTGAAAGAGAGAGAGAGCAACTTATTTGAAAGTTTCGTCATTTTCCACCCCAAGACCAAATAAATGGTATTTAAACCCTATGCATATGAACTCTCACACACACAATTATACATGTTTTAACTGTTGTTATATATATACACACACACACACACACACACACACACAGAGAGAGAGAGAGAGAGAGAGAGAGTACAGAGTTTTGTGCACCTGTTTGTTATTTTCCAAAAAGTGACATATGCAATGCAAATTTCAAATGATAAAATACAAGAGTTCCCATTTGCTTTTTTTTTTTATTATTAATTAATTAATTAATTACTTAATTAATGGGGAAATACATTATCAGAACATTTATGTTCCTGGATAATTGATGATAAGTTGAAAACATATTTTTCACATTTTATTTTTCCATTTTTGGTTTGTTTTAAAAAATTATAGTAATTAATTTACCACCTGGCTAAACAAGCCATGTTGTGTTGTCACCTTTAAATAAGATTAAGTGCAAAGTTTGTGCTTTCTATGATAAGATGTTAAGAAACTTACTAAACAGAATTGTATTTATGACAAGCAAATGATGTTTAATGCTCTTACTTGGCGTTGCTCAATCTCCTTTGGCAACAAGCTTTCATCACACACTCTTAATCTCCCTCAAACTGAACTTCCAGAAGGCAGAGCAACGATAAAATTCAAAACGGAAAACTCTCACAGGAGTGAGTTCCTTTAATTTTTGTTCTTGCTGAGCAAAACCCTTCAGCAGAACTCGAGCAGAAACACTGTGTACTGAATGTAACATTCACTGAGACAATATTCTCAAAGAAGTTCTATAAACATCATCTAATTTAAAACAAGAAAAAATGACCATTTTTAGTGGTACAGAATCTTGTGCACCAGTTTGAGACATTTCCTTTTTTTTTTTTTTTTTAATTCTTTTTTTTCACCTTATTTAGTTTGGGGCCACTGTGAACTTGAAATTTCTGTATGGCTATTTCAGTGCAAAATGTCTCACAGCTTCTGTTGCAGACTGAAAATCAAAGGCCATGTGAAGTTGAAATGCTACTCATTCAATTTAGCTCTGAATGCAGAAATCTCTACTTTTTTGTCCACACATTTATGACTGACTGATCTTTTTATTCTTTTTTATTTTTTTCGTGGGAGCAACTTCAGAAGCTCGCTGCTTCAAGGGAACATCGGTTCTCACCTTTACCCCGTCTATTATCCTTGAGAAATCCATCACTGACCCTGAAACCATGGCTGGAGTCAAGACTGGGACAGCTGCCCATGAAATGAGTCATGTACTTATCACAGAAATCCTGTGGGAGAGGTACAGAGGTTGTAGTCTTTACTGCATGTGTATAAAGTTTAAGTGAAGGGTTAGGAATGGATATAGAATTCTAAATACACTTGCCTGCGATCAAGGTACAAGTTCATATCTGGACTGGATCTGATGCTCACAGCAGAGATTCCTTTCTTATTTTTGACTTTTTTGACTACTTTTTTATTAAAACAAATTGTAAAGAGAGAACGGGACCAGGAGAAAACCACAGGTCATAATTATTATACCATGGCTCAGAGTGTGAGCAACTTTATAACAGGGGGAAAGACGTATACACAAATTTGATTCTGTGCTAATTTGATTTAATATTAAATTTTTTTATGTTGTAATGTAATGTTGTAATTTTTTTTTTTTTTTTAAAGAAGTCTCTTATGCTCACCAAGGCTTCATGTATGTGATAAAAGTAAAAATCCAGTAAAAACAGTGATATTGTAAAATATTATTTTACATTTTTTAACTGTTTTCTATTGTAATATGTTTTAAACTATTTATTCCTGTGATGGCCAAGTTGAATTTTCAGTGGCCATTACTCCAGTTTTCATTGTCACATAATATATGCATACATACATAGTGTAATCTTTTTTATTTCCTGCAGAAGAAAGAAAAAAAAAGAGATTCAACTGATATTTAAACTTGAGGTCACAAATATTGTATTCTGCTTTAAATTGATGACATTAAAACTCATGACATTTAAATTCCTGAAAAACATATAATTGCATTTGAATTATTTAGACTTGTAGATTGATGTGCACTGGTCAATCCATATGCCATTATGTCTAGCAACATTGCTAAGCATAATTATATCTGTAACATTTTCCTGAGTGACTCAAGGAGTAATTGTCCATTCTGCACAGGTTCGGTGGTGATATTAACCTCTGCACAGATGTTACCCTCGAGGGTGAGCAGCTGGGTCCCTGTGTCTATAAATATGTCCGCCTGATGTTCTCCATCCCTCGAGACGAGGCCAAAGCTCCTGCAGTGACATTTTATGGTACTTGGCAGCTTTTTACTTCTTAATATTTTGATGAATACACCTCAAAGTCAAATTATTATTCACTCCTGTAATGTTGAGATAATGGCCATTAACCATTAACACTCTATCTTTCTGTCCTTCTCTCTCGCTCTCTCTCTCTCTCTCTTTCCCCTGATATTTTTCATAATCGTTTAGATTAACTTTTCTTTGAAAATGGAAGCTAAGTGTTTGGGAGGTTTGAGGAGAAAGAGAAATAGTTCATTTCTGCAGTACTGCATGCTCCTCTGTGACACCATATCAATGAGTCCACTAATGCTGACTGACATTTCGGTTTTAACAGTGGCCACTGGCCAGGAAAAAAAGTGATTTGTGAAAAACATGGAATTATCTGCTCTCAGTAGATACAGAGAGAGAAAGTGCACCCACAGAGTGTTCCAGACTTCACAGTCGTTTGAACAAGAAATAACCAGCATGCTGATGCTGAATAATGCATGTCGTTGCAAGCACGTGGAAGCATAAATGCATCACCTGATATATGCCAATAGATTACACACATTTTAAACCCATAATTCATTTAATATTAACATGCTTTGCTTGCATTCATTTTATATTTTTATGTGCCAGCAACAGTTATTTTGTTTCATATGACCCTTTCTCTGACCTTTAGGATTAAGGTTTTTTGTGATACTGTACCTTTAAGTGAATAGTTCCCCCAAAAATGAAAATTTGCTGAAAATTTACTCTCAGGCCATCCAAAATTTAGATTAGTTGATTTCTTCATTGGAACAGATATGGAGAAGTGTAGCATTACATCATTTGCTCACCAATGGATCCTCTGAGGTGAATGGGTGCCGTCAGAATGAGAGTTCAAATAACTGATAAAAACATCACAATAATCCACATCACTTCAATCCATCAGTTAATGTCTTGTGAAGTGAAAATCTGTGTTTGCAAGAAGCATCTACAATTGAGGCATTTTAACTTTAAACTGCTAAAATATCAGTCCATAATCCATAAAAATGCTTCCTCCAGTGAAAGAGTCAATCCCCTGTTGTCAGCTCACATCAAAATCCACCGACATATTTGTTTAGAAAGGTTTTGGACTGTTTTCGCTTTTAAACAGTGCTTGATCTGTACATATTTCTCTCCTGATTCAAACAAGATGACATTTTTAACTGGAAAAAAGCAATATTATGGATAGAGCACTCGTATTTTGGCTGGAAGCAATGGTTTGAAGTGAAAAATGTCTTAATGATGGATTTGTTTCTTACAAACACACAGCTTTTTTTTCTTCACAAGATGATGGACTGGAGTCGTGTGGATTACTTGTGGATTATTGTGATGTTTTTATCAGCTCTTTGGACTCTCATTCTGACGGCACCCATTCACTGCAGAGGATCCATTGGTTGAAGCTGTGTCCATTGTAGGCTCAATATAATACAAATGACAAAAACACACAAAAACTACATTTGAAATGAAAGCAAAAAAATATATAAAAATAAATTATGTTAAATATATACAAAAAGTACAATAGTATATCAGTGATACAAAATTAACACTAAAGTTTGATTATTTGAATAGTGCAAGCTCCATCATTAGCAGAGCTGTATGGTTAAATACTCTCCTCATCTACTTGCCAGTCTGTGGCTGTACTTGTTGTGTAAACACCCTTCACTTTCAATTATCTAGCTGACTCATGGACCCCATTTACCAATTAGACTGTGACAGTGTGGCAATAAGGAGAAAATGAACAATTAGAGGAGGTCTGCTGGCCTATGCCCTGACTGAATAAAATAGCCATGGGAAAGGCTATGTATAGAGTTAAGAAAAACAATCATTAACATTTATTTTTGAAGAATATGGAAATACAGCTGAACTGTAATGCGGACATTATGGATGTAGATGACATTATTGTTAGTGAAGACATTAATTCAGTTGTGCTTTAGCTGTCTGGAAGATGCTTTATGTTCTGATAATGTACCCCTGCTTATTTGTCATTGCAATTCTCTTCTTTCCATTATAATTACTTTCTACAAGTAAATGATTGTAGTGCACTGCCAATACACAATCTGGTTGAATACTGGGGGCGATAGAATTATGCACATTCAAGTGTGTTATTATTTAAATGAATTGTTATAAACATTTTGACGTTAACTAAGTTGCTTCGAAATATAATCTTCAAATCTGCCATGTTTCTAGTCAAACTGAAAGACAAATTTGACCATAAAAAAAAAAAAAAAACGTAGGTTAATGTCTGCTATACTGCAATACTGTTTCAACAATTTGGGGGCGGTATGATTTTTTAACAACATTTTTGGAAAAAAGTCTAAGGCTGCATTTATTTATTTGAAGTCCAAAGCTGCATTTATTTGATCAAAAATATGGTAATACTGAAAATACAAATACAAAAAAACTGTAATACTGCAATAATATTACAATTTAAAATAGCTGTATATTTTAATATAATTTAAAATATAATTTATTCCTGTGATGGCTTCCTGTGATTTTCTTGAACACATGATATATATATATTTTTTCATGATTCTTTGAAACATAGAAAGTTGAAAAGAACAGCATTTTTTTTTAGATAGGTTTTTGCTTTATAAAAGTACACATTAAAAAAAAACAAAAAAAAAAACGTAATGACTGCCAAATATCAGAAGTTTTGCCCTTTAACAATTTAACATTTCCAGGCCTATGAAAGTCATGGGAATGAATAAAATATTATAAAGTCTTGGACATCTCTAGTGCTATGTATATCTATATATGTGTGTATATATATATATATATATATATATATATATATATAAATACATTTAGTCTTTTTTTCATCCATCATTCAGGTCTAAAGAGTTACAGTGCTTCCAAGAATGGAATGGAGAGACATTAATTATTTGACTTTTATGGCTCTTTTCTCAGTGAGTTCATCTACAAGTTTACTTGTATATGTAAACAGTCTTCTGTTCCCTATAGGTTTGTCCAGTCAACTACAAAATCTCCTGAACTTGCAACCCAAAATCTGTTCTTGGTGTCGTTCATTTACGTGTGGCTTTCTCTTTCCCACTCAGTGCCAGCTTCCTATCAAAAGGTGATTAGAACTGTGAAAAGAAGGAAAAATTATTCTAACCAGAACAATGATTTATAATTTAACACCTATAATATAGTATAGCACTTGTGCACAGACTGTACAATGTCCCTTTCCTCTGAGCAGAATATAGCAATTATGTTTGATTTCCTTAAAGAGTCGTCCTTGGAATTTGAATGAGGCAGAACTTGTTTGATCAGCTTTCTCTTACTCTGAACATTCAGCATTCAGATGAGTCACAGCAATGTAGTGTACATTCAATCTATATTCAAAGATGGAGGTTTTCATGGTGATTAAATCAGTAATCTTTTAATTTGTCCAATTAGCAAACCAGTAGAGCGGATCACTTGGGTTCCAAAAGTAAAAATCTCATTTATTTTCTCCATAGACAATTTTTTTTTTAGCAAGGACATAAACCTTTAAAAATAGTGACCATGAGCTTGAATGATTTCACAGAAGAGAAGATTTATGCTTTTATAGCGGCAGCAGGTATGAGTATTTTCTACTTGTGATTTAAAAGTGTCACTTCAAAAAAAAAAAAAATCTATATGACCCACAATCCTGAGGTGAATTTCCTACAAACATTTAGCCTTTTACCTTTACATTAATTGATGGACTGGGGCGTGGACTGGATAACTTGTGGATTATTGTGATGTTTTTATCAGCTGTTTGGACTTTCATTCTGACGGCACCCATTCACTGCAGAGGATCCATTGGTGAGCAAATAATGTAATGCTAAATTTCTCCAAATCCGTTCCGCAGAAAGAAACTCAACTACATCTTGGATGGCCTGAGGGTGAATATATTTTAAGAAATGTTATTTTTTGGAATAACTATTCCTTTAAAATATAAATGTTTATATTTATTTCAGTAAATGTTAGAAAAATACTTCCAAGAAGCCAAGGCTACTGCAAAAAAGTGGATGTTTGTCCACTTAAAAATTGCAGTTTGACCTGTGAACAGTGAAACAGCATATTTCCCATGTGTAGATCTAAACTTTCAAGGTACATGATGCATTTATCGCTTTAAATTGAACATAGTGTAGGGATTTCTATCATGAACGGACACTGATAGATTCGAGTCCTTTCAAAACCTGAGCTAGAAATAAAATTAATGATTAATTCCCTTATAGAATTAATTAGTTAAATTCCTTACAGTACTTACAATAGGAAGGAGTTTTATTTAAACAAACCTTCAAGTTGCAAACCAATAAATTCTGAAATTAAACATTTATATGAACAGTGTTAATGTAGCACCAGCTGAATCAAATTCCTCACCTGACTGAATAGGCTACACATTTTGTTTCATTTGCTGGTTACAGCACATGTAGCCATGCATCCAAGCAGTGTCATTGTTTAGTGTTGTGATGGAGCTTGCTAATCTTCCTCTGACAAGCAACTCCTTACTGTTCTGTTTAGTCTTTGTCAAGCCATTAGCTAGGGACACATTAGGAACAACAGACTGTGGTCCCTTTTTTCCCTTGCCTGTCATTGATTAAAAAGGGCCCTGTATTTTATTTTATTTCACCTCCACAGTAGCCAATTCATCTGCTTGACAGATAGTTCTGCATATTCCCTATCGGGGGGGGCATTTATTTAGGTGTCGAAGAATTAGATTAGAGCCAACAGGACTGATTTCATAGTCACGTCTGGGCTAAAGAAAAAAAAATGCAAGCATGAGAGCACATCTTGTCTGCACTGTAAAAATTTATATATTAAGTTGTAAGTGAAACAAAGTTTATGGGTATATGTTTTACAAGAAAATATATATTTTAAAATTTCATGTTTATTTCAATGTATTACCTTTTCTTTGTAATTGTTGTGAAATTTACAAGCGATTTCTTAGTGGAAATTTTTCTACATCAATATAGTAGAATAATATAGTACTGTAGAATCAAATAGAACTGACTGTATCTGATTGTGGTGTAGTAGATGCATTTCATAAACCAAAATAATAATTATGTGGTTTTTTTTTGCTTGGATACGTATTCTTTTCTGATGTACTGTTTAGAGTGAAAATGAAGATAAATTAAATGCAGGGTGAGAATACACATGGCTGGTCACCCAGAGGGCATTATTGAGCCCCACACAGGTTTTATACATGATTAGAGCAGACAGTTGCAGCTACTTTCAAAGTACTATCCAGCAGTTTAAACTGTGCGGTTGTTAAAGAAGTTAAGCAGTGATCTTTCTCCCGATGGTGTTGAGTGTGTGGGAAAGTATTTATGTACGTGTTTGCATGGACTAGTGCAAAATCGGAACTATTTGGGAAGCTTTCATACCCAGTATGAAGCTTTACTGCATGATAGTCTAATTCAGAGTACAGAAGAGAACCTAACAATCATGAGGCACCATTTCCAGCCTCCCGCTCAGGAGAACACTTTGCGGCTCAGTTAAACTGCTTCGGTTATTGCCATAACCAATCATAATTTTTGTCCAGGAGGAATTTCAGGAGGAAAGTGACCAGTGTGGAATTATCTTGAGGTCCAGAATGTAATATAGATGAAGAATTAAATCACTCTATAAATGTGTGAATAAATGAAATGATGTTTGGTGATAAGTTGAGTTTAGTGCTGGACTAGTGCAACACAGTTCTGTCAGCAAGAAATTGTATTATCTATAAAAGTTTTTTTTTTTTCCCCAAAATAACTTCTTTTTTAGTGCTCCTGTAATTCCATTACAGTTACAAATTACTTCATTAAAAAAGTATTCATTAACGTAATCCAACTACCACAATATAAAAGTAAGTAATGTAATCTGATTACTTTTGGATTACTTCAAGTTACATATGAAAATAAGTCAAAAAGCAATATCTAAAAAGGCTATGCAGACATCTAGTGGCTACACAGTTTAGTATTACAGTTTTATTTTTATTATTATTTTTTTATTTCTTTAACATGTACAAGTAAAAATAAATATAGTTTATACGCAACATTAAAAAATGTACACCATATACACATTAGTCTATTTTAAGATAAGCCTAACGTACATGTCGAAATGCATGTGAAATGCTATGAGTCTCCCCAAACAGATCCTGTACTCCCAGCTGAAGGAAGGTAGTCGAGCAATTCAAGGCCATTTTGAAAAAATTCCATATTACAGAAGCTCCTGGAAGAAATCCATGCAGGATGGTGCAGAACATCATGAAATAGAACTCCGCCATGCCGCAGAGATAAAGCGACAACGTCGCAAGGAGAAAGATAAAAAGGCTCAATCATCATCAACGATTACCACTTTATCCTGTCCACATTGCACCAAAGTATGTGGATCGCAGATTGGCCTCTACAGCCATCTGAAGTCCCACAAGTAGACCCAAAGAGAGGACAGTCATACTCGTTTCGAGTGACCACCGATGAGACAAATATGTATATGGTGTACATTTTATTTTATTTTAAAATAAGCCTACATGTCGAAATGCATGTGAAATGCTATGATCTTTATTTTATTGACTGATCTGGGGTGTGGGGACTCTCATGTTAATTTCTACATTTTCAGGCTCACTTTCCACTAGAAAACTTACAATTGCACACCATGGAAATTTAAATCACTAACAAACACTAAATTTTAGCTAACATGATTATTTCCATGCTAGTCGGACTAGTACCTGCAAATGTTCAAAGCAAGAGTCTTCATGCATAGCTTACACTGTACAACTATGTTATTTCCTTTATCCTCTTTGAAAACAAAATAACTGTGAAATTGCCAGACATGAAAACGTTTTTTCACAGCAGGAAACATCGTAATTAATTTACTGTAGCAGAGTCTGAAGAATAATTGTAGATGGGTGTTATTTGTGCATGCACCAGCAAGTGAGTCAGCACATGAGTTACGTGAGTCAACATGAGTGTCAACAGAACCAGGAACTATGATGAAGCAGCTGACTGATCTGGGGTGTGGGGACTCTCATGTTAATTTCTACATTTTCAGGCTCACTTTCCACTAGAAAACTTACAATTGCACACCATGGAAATTTAAATCACTAACAAACACTAAATTTTAGCTAACATGATTATTTCCATGCTAGTCGGACTAGTACCTGCAAATGTTCAAAGCAAGAGTCTTCATGCATAGCTTACACTGTACAACTATGTTATTTCCTTTATCCTCTTTGAAAACAAAATAACTGAAATTTCCAGACATGAAAACGTTTTTCCCAGCAGGAAGCATCATAATTAATTCATCCCGCGTTTGAGGAGAATAATTTTAAACGGGTGTTATTTGCGCACGCACCAGCAGGCGGCTCACGTGAGTCAACATGTGTGTCAACAGAACCAGGAACTGAAGAAGCAGCGCTAAGTATATCGTTAGTATGTAAAAATACAAATTTATTTAATTTTAAATGAAACAAATGTAATCCTGATAGTATTCCCACTTTTTACAAAATGTAACTAATCTGAATACTTTGTTTTTTGATGTAACTAACGGATTACAGTTACTAGATTTTTGTATCCTGAATACGTAACGCCGATACATGTATTCCGTTACTCCCCAATCAAGATTCAAGATTCAAGATTTTTATTTGTCACATACATGGTTATATAGGGAATATATGACCAGCAGTGAATGTTTATATTCCGGTGTGAGGAAAATGGCGGCATGGTCCGATTTGCCAAAAGCCGGTAGTGAGCGAGCTTTATAGGCATTCTTATACTGAGAGTAGCAATGATCCAGTGTATTCGGACCTCTAGTTGGACAGGATATATGTTGATAAAAGTTCGGCATGACCTGCCTGAGGTTGGCTTTGTTAAAGTCCCCCGCGATGATAAAAGCAGCGTCAGGATGTTTGTTAATGTAACCGCTGAGCACATCGTGAAGCTTAGACAAAGCCAAGCTGGTGTCTGCCTGTGGTGGAATGTAAACAGCAGGAACGATGATAGATGAAAACTCCCGGGGCAGATAGAATGGGCGGCAAATAATGGATAAATGTTCCAGATGAGGCGAGCAGGAGCGCGACAGAGTGGAGATATTCCTGGGGTCACACCATTTCTTGTTAATCATGAAACACACTCCACCACCTTTGGATTTCCCGGCCTCGGCTGTTCTGTCCATCCTTAAAACAGAGAAGCTATCAGACGGCGTTACAGCAGTGTCTGGGACCAAGGTCGTTAGCCATGTTTCAGACAAACAAAGGACGTTACAATCCCTGATGTCCCGTTGGAAGCTTATCCTGGCTCTGAGCACTAGATTAATTATGTTAAATTTGTGTGTTAACTTTGCTGTGCACATTCATAACATACTAAGATTTATTTTTAGGTGACATTAACAGTAGTAGTTGCTGTATGATTAGATTCAAATGAAGCCGCCACTGAAAATGCCAAGTTCATTACTGCCTTGAGCGTAAGTTAATCAAGTCAATAAAATGAATAAAATCACTAACTAAAATGGAACCAAATGAGATCCTGATCCTGTTAATACATCCACTCGAATGGGTATTCTATAGTCATTCTGCATAAAGAGTACTACTCCTACCTCTGACTTGATTAGACATAACAACATACTGACATTTAGTAAGTTTGAGTTCTGGAAGTTTTTGATGTTTTATATTGGTTGAGCGTTATTGAAGCTTTCATTTTGTGGTTTTAACTTGATATTCTATGTTTGAAGAACATTATTGATTTGATTTGATTTTGTGTGTGTGTGTGTGTGTGTGTGTGTGTGTGTGTTTCAGCCAGGACCGGCCCAAGCCTTTATGTATTTGTCAATGCATGATTATTTGCACACTATAAATCTGACACACCCATTATCTAACACACCCACAATTTCATTTGTTGTAGCTGTGTTGCTTACATCATACCATTTTTTTTTTACCCTTCTACGATTTTTAATTGTAACGGTAGCAAACTCACTGGAGTGGTCGGGTGTTAATTTGCACTTTAACATTCAAAGTCTTACAATACTAAGTGGCATACTTAATGTGGTGTACTGAAAAGTAGCTAAATAAACCAGCAGACAATGCATTTACAGAACAGAATGTTATTTTGACAACTTAAATTATTAAACACAGTGTAACTGTCGTAGGCCAGTAAGAGCTGTGATTGTAAACATCACTCCTATGCTAGAGGCTGCAGTCTTTAGCCTCCTTGTTAGAGCGCCTGCCTCCCACAACGGAGACCGCGGTTCGAATCACGCTCGGAGCGGGGTGAGTACGACCGGTTATAACAGCACCAAGTCATCTGTAAAAAAACAACAACTCTTAATCTATAACCAGCTAATTGAGGCATACAAATATTGGAATATAATAGCAAAGACCCCAAAGGTAGGTTAAGGTAAATAATGTTGAACTGTTATCAGTTCCAAGTTTATGAAGCACACACACACACACACACACACAAAAACACTGCCCTTTACCCACTGTTCATCTATAGTGCACATTTTTTTAAACACTTAAAATATTCTGAAGCCTATCCAGTAAAATTCACTTTAAAGATTCACTTTTCATTAATGATGAAAAAAATGTGTCTCCTGGTGGGAAAACAAAGACTTTTAAGATGAAAATGAAATGACCATTATAACCAAGAGATGGTAGCAGATCAGCTCAGTTGCATTTCCACTCCCTAGTTTTTGTCACAACTTGCTTTTGGATTTATTATAAAATGACTATTATACCAAATATTATTATTTTATATATATTTTTGGTACTTTTACTTTTTTGTACTACAGTACTAATCAAGTCAGAGGTAGGAGTAGTACTCTTTATGCAGAATGACTATAGAATACCCATTCGAGTGGATGTATTAACAGGATCAGGATCTCATTTGGTTCCATTTTAGTTAGTGATTTTATTGACTTGATTAACTTATGCTCAAGGCAGTAATGAACTTGGCATTTTCAGTGGCGGCTTCATTTGAATCTAATCATGCAGCAACTACTACTGTTAATGTCACCTAAAAATAAATCTTAGCACTTACGACAAAAGAACACTTTTGGACATTGGACACCGCTACACTAACCTGTTTCAGGACACTTTATCCTCCAACCCATCGTGGCCATCTGAGATTCTCCGGAACGCCGAGATGAACAATGGCCACCTGAATAACCCACCGCGGCGACGGATTAAGAAACACCGCGGGAATCGCGCTGGGATTCGTAACAGACTGAGGCAAAGAGCACACAGCCCTCCTCTGCCGAGCATTCTGCTTGCGAATGTCCAATCCTTAGAGAATAAGGTGGACGATCTCAGAGCCAGGATAAGTTTCCAACGGGACATCAGGGACTGTAACATCCTTTGTTTGTCTGAAACATGGCTAACGACCTTGGTCCCGGACACTGCTGTAACGCCGTCTGATAACTTCTCTGTTTTAAGGATGGACAGAACAGCCGAGGCCGGGAAATCCAAAGGTGGTGGAGTGTGTTTCATGATTAACAAGAAATGGTGTGACCCCAGGAATATCTCCACTCTGTCGCGCTCCTGCTCGCCTCATCTGGAACATTTATCCATTATTTGCCGCCCATTCTATCTGCCCCGGGAGTTTTCATCTATCATCGTTACTGCTGTTTAGCTCTGGCCGGCTCTGGTTTCAGCCATTGGTCCACATCCAAACAGAGCCCTGACACAATTTAAAAGCTGGAGACAACTACCTATGCCTTAACAGCACAGCAATTTAGCAACCTCCTGTGATTTAATTGCCACCAGTGTGAATTCTCCTGAAGGAGTAAAAAGGAGGAGAACATTCCCATCTCAAACTAATGTAATGGTGCCTCTGAGCTTTGTTGTCATCCTTCAGGCATTGCGGTGTCTCTGTCGTGAAGCCCTCTGTGCCCTCTGAGATTGTTTAAATAATGTGAGACGGTTCTGTATTGTGTTGGAAACGTCGATGTGCCACAGTAAGCCTCGTAGAAGTTGTTCCCTTTGGGCTCTAGAAGAGTGTATGGTTTGAAAGGTTCTATCAAGGTATTGTGTTCAGCCTCATTGAGCTGATTTGCTGTATGTAAAAGGTCAAAGGATGAGTCATGGCCGCCACAATTTTTCTACCTTCGTTTGTCTGGAATTAATGTTCTAGTGCACTTAAAACAGCAAAATTGTCAGCCTCTCGTATGTCATGGCATCGATGCTGTGACTAGAAAAGTGGAGAGCCATACATATGTCACATCCACATGGAAAAAGGCTACACCTGGTGTCCGTCCTTGGTTCAAACTGGCAGTTCCTCAGTTTTACAAAAATACGGTGCTGTCTCGACACAATACCAGTGACCATCTGTAACTGGTGGTTTGTGTCTGTGAACTCTGACCCGGCTCTCCCTGCCAGTTTCATCAGAAATGGAGAGCCGGGGCTGAGAACGATAGGACATACCTGTCCGGACCTCTTCAGCTCTAATGAAGGAAAGGTGAGGGGCTTCTTGGTATTCTCCTGCAGCAGTCATTAGGGACAGTGGGACTGGTCTGCGGGCTTCAGGTTGGCACAATTAAACGGCTGTCTTGTCAGCTTAGCATGAAGGTTGCCAGTGTGAAATTAATAGGTCTCTACTGCTTTTGTGCAACTCCAAGCTGCTCATCTTTCCCCAGCGGGAGGGTCAGAGGCTGAGTGTCCAGGGAGGAAGCGATAGAAAGAGAGGAGAGAGCCAGTTGAAAAGAGAAACCAGAGGATATGGGAGAGACTAAAGCATAAGGAGAGAAAAGTGAATGTCTTGCTCTTTTCCCCCCAAGGAGATCTATAATACCTGAAGAAGTACATACGCTATCATGTCAAAACTTGAAAGGACATTTTCACGCATATTCCAACTTGTGCTATCTGCATGAGCTCCACAGCTGCTAATCACTAGACCACAGCTCGAAAATGCACGAAATGGCATGTCTTGTCAGTTTTTTGCCAAATTGTGGATATTGTATCTGGAAGTCTACATTTTTACCACATGCTCTTTAACTGGCAGCTCTCTTTCTCAGGTTCAGTATCGTTCTCAAGCACATCTGCACCCACAGCATGCCGAGAGATTTGATCGAAATGATTTATCATCACTGTTGAACTGTGGTAAAGACTTCTCTATTTAAATCCATGGTGTCATAGCTTAAATACTGTATTATAATAACAATTATATTACAATAATACATATTTTAATTACATTTAGGATATTGAAATATTTAGGATATAAGTCATATTTTCTATAATAAATTATATTTATATGAAGTCAGGAATGCTTTGTTTATGATAAATGCGTAAAAATTTTACATGCAGACCTATATTCACTATAGAAATTATATAAACCATCAGATGATGTATTAATTTGATCAAAAATAATTAAAACTCTATTATTGTGAAATATTATTACAATTTAAAATAATTGTTTTCCAGTGAATTTTCAGAATCATTACTCCAGTCTTCAGTGTCACATGATCCTTCAGAAATCATTCTAATATGCTGATCTGCTGCTCAAGAAACATTTCGTATTATTATCAATGTTGAAAACAGTTGTGCTGCTTAATCTATTTGTGGAAACCACATTTTTATGAATAGAAAGTTCAAAAGAACGACATTTATATGAAATAAGTCGCTATTATATATAATAAAGTGTTTAAGTAGCGTTTTATGAATAAAGTGTCTTTATTGACACTTTTGAATAATTGAATGTATCCTTGTTGAATAAAAGTATTAGCTCGTGTCTACACCGGACGTGACAGTTGTCCCACCGCGCCGCAACAGCTAAAGTCTGTCTACACTGGACGCGACAAAGCGACCGTTAAAAATCATTTGAAATTTGTGTCAGTACGTCATAAATAGAACACGGCAACAGATTATTGTCGGGGATTTTTCGTGTCGTGCCGCGCCGCATCCAGTGTAGACCGCATCGCTGATTATAATGGATTCTACAGAATTTTGTTGCGCTGCACCGCGCCGCTCGCGTCCGGTGTAGACACGGTGTTAATTTCTTTCAAACTTTTGAATGGTAGTATAGCTGTGACCAACCTGTTTTATTAAATTGTTCATAATAAAATACCTGCAATACGCCCATGAAGCATTTATTGAGTTGTGCATGTGAATTCGTACTGTTTATTTGGCATATTACTCAATTACAGCCTAATGTTTTTTAATGAAACTTGGTAAATATTTCATACACATTTTAAGCTCATCTTCTCTTTTTATCTCAGAGGTTTTGCTGTCAATACTTCAGTCCAGCACTGAAGGGAACCTCCAGTGAGCCTTTGCTAATGGTCCTATCACTGACTGACCATGCTAACAATGAGGGTCATGATTGGACCCCTGGCGGGGCAATAAAAGCCTTTAGACTGGAGATGGGACGCGATGGGCCGCCTATTTGTCTTCCAGCTACACGCAGATGGACAAGGCTAATGGGCCTGTGATGGCAGGCTATCGAATAAAACCTGTCAGCACGCTTAGTAATGTGCTAAGGCCTAACAGCGGAGAGGTCATCTCACTCGGGTGATGGGGTGGAAAAGGGGTCGCATAACACAAGATAGAGGGCACTTATTTGATGCTGTTTGAATTTGACAGAGAAAATGTTTTGTTGGGTTTCCAGGGGATTCGAGTGGCACATCTGTTACCAAGACAACCACACAAGCACCTAAGAATAGTCACATGGAAGGACATTTCGGGTGTTGTCTCCATTTGTTTGTTATAAAATGCTATTTTGGAAGGAATGTTTAATTTTGGGATTTTTTTTTGGCAATAAAAGCCTTTAGACTGGAGATGGGACGCGATGGGCCGCCTATTTGTCTTCCAGCTACACGCAGATGGACAAGGCTAATGGGCCTGTGATGGCAGGCTATCGAATAAAACCTGTCAGCACGCTTAGTAATGTGCTAAGGCCTAACAGCGGAGAGGTCATCTCACTCGGGTGATGGGGTGGAAAAGGGGTCGCATAACACAAGATAGAGGGCACTTATTTGATGCTGTTTGAATTTGACAGAGAAAATGTTTTGTTGGGTTTCCAGGGGATTCGAGTGGCACATCTGTTACCAAGACAACCACACAAGCACCTAAGAATAGTCACATGGAAGGACATTTCGGGTGTTGTCTCCATTTGTTTGTTATAAAATGCTATTTTGGAAGGAATGATTAATTTTGGGATTTTTTTTTTTTTTTATTTTATTTATTATAATATTTTAAATATTTTATTTTTCAATTTTAATTTTGTCCACATGCAGGAAGTAGTAGTGTGGATTTATTTACCAAATAAGTAAAAAAAAAAAAAAAAAAAAAAAAAAAAAAAAAAAAAAAAGATTTAAAATTTTACAGCTGAGATTTGGTTGAGATTATTTTCTTTTCTAAAAAAAAAAGGTCCTCACAATCAGATATTTTAAATTGTCACAGCCTTTTACAGGACAAATGCCTGCAACTTTTATATCTCTTACTCACATTTGTAAATAAATAAATAGATAGATAAATAAATAGATTTTTTTATATGGATTATTAGGAATGACACATAAAATGGATCTCTATTTGTCAGTTTGAAAAGTCATAATCATCACATAATAAGTAAAAGTGTCACTCCATGTAGATGAGTGCTATTTTTATGTTCTTGTTTTCATTCTATAACATATTGCATGTGTTCACGCAATTCTTTCTAGTGCCAAGTATTTGCACAAACACATGCTGTTCCATGATTTTATTTTTAAAACTAATCAGACAAAGTTAAGCTCAATAAGATCACACCATCGAGATGCAACAACTTCCCACAGAGGTTTCATCAAGTGCTGCTATTTATTAAAGCAAAGGTGACACGCAAGTGAAACCATTTGTGCTTTGACACATTCATCTACTCCACTGCATTATGTGCAGATAATGAATTGACTTATCTGAAAGTTTTCTGCAGCAATCTGTTTCAACTTTTTTTCTTGTTCTTTCGTAGATAATAGACTGAGATTATCATATTTCTTCTCAATCAACGTTCAGAAATATGACACTTTTGAGTAATGACTTAAAGTGAATATTTTCCATAATGTCTCCTTATTGAAGAACTAAAGGCAGATGGGTTTGAAACAAAATGAGGGTGGGTAGATTATGACTTTTATAAAATAAAGGTTTAAAAAGGGGGTATTTGCAGCAATGCCATAGAAGAATCATTTTTGAATCCCCAAAGAACCTTTCAGTGATCAGGTCTTGAACCATTTTTTTTCTTAGTCTGAAGGACTTTTTAAATGATCTAAAGAAACCTTTTCCATAAAGAACCTGTTTTGGAATGGAAGGTTCCTATGGATGTTAAAGGGTCTTCATTGAACCATCAATGCCTTTAAAGAAATTAAAACTCTTAAAAATAATGATTCTTTATTGCCAAGTTCCATTAAGAACCTTTAACATAAATTGAACATATATTTCACAAAAGGTTCTTTACAGAGAAAAGGGGTTCTTCACACTAAGAAAACTGATTCTTTTAAGACCTGATCACTGAAAGGTTCTTTGGGGAACCAAAAATCGTTCTTCTATGGCATCACTCTCTTCCTACCTGGAGCTGGACTATAACTTTTTTATATTTGAGTGCAAGCAAAGCAAGATTTTGTTCTGTCGATCCAGATTACTGATGGTTAAATCTGCATTCTGTGTATATTAGACTTGCATTGATTTGAGTCAGTGTCCCCCCCACCTCTCTGTTCCATTATTCTAATTGCATATAACTGCACTGATTATATCGGGTCAGAAGTGGCAGCCACTTTTACCATGTTTACACACTTGTAGCTCAACTGAGAGTCCTTGAACAATCGAAGGGCTCCATCTGAGGACCATTGGGGCCTCCAACCTAACACTCTTACGGTCTGAGTGAGACACGCACTAGTGCTCACCTCCCTCTCTTTGTTTACTAGAAAAGTTAAAAGCCTTACAGGCTGTGAAATTATATTTCCCCTCTATCACACCCGCCTGCCGCAGATCATGAATAAATGCAAACCAATCACTACAGGTCTGTTTTAAACACTAGGGTTGTTCCCTCAATTTTTGCCACTTTCTCATGGTTTAAAATGGGAAATGAGAGATTTTAGATGAGTTTGCACTGGAGTAAATGAGAAGTCAAAAAGTGGCCCGTTCCCATGGAGACATGAGCGAGTCAAACCATTGTGCTTTGCATCTCTGACGCGCCGTTCTTCAGAATAAACAATGTGCATTTGCAGCATCATTACCAGAGCGTACACTAAAATAACTGCTCAAGGACATGTTTTCACTCTCATTGTTCTGTAGTTTCCCTTTTGCGGGGAACGTTAGAGTAACATTTATTTCTCTCGGGCAGAAATAATGGGCGCATCCTCTATTATTCAAAAGCTGCCACAACTGGCATGTAGATAAATCTGATCTCACTCAGCACACATTGCTGTGATGTATAGCTGCGTTTATACATGCACTTTAAGAGATACTCAAAACAAAACTGTTAAA
The DNA here is from genome assembly GCF_001515605.1 of Sinocyclocheilus anshuiensis. Taxonomy (NCBI): domain Eukaryota; kingdom Metazoa; phylum Chordata; class Actinopteri; order Cypriniformes; family Cyprinidae; genus Sinocyclocheilus; species Sinocyclocheilus anshuiensis. The sequence goes on along the minus strand of NW_015559057.1, from coordinate 43,797 downwards.
TACTGTTCACAGGAGTCTCAACTAGCATAGCCACACTGTAAATATACTGTAAATATAACAAATACAAAAATGTGTTGTCTTAAGTTTATTTATTAGTTTTATTCATGTTAAGTTGAGTGGAACTTTTTTTTTAGTTTTTAAATATCTATCTATCTATCTATCTATCTATCTATCTGTCTGTCTGTCTGTCTGTCTGTCTGTCTGTTACTGAACAACTGAATGTAATCATTAATTAAAAAAACAAAAGTGTGTGTGTGTGTGTGTGTGTGTGTGTGTGTGTGTGTGTGTG
>NW_015559057.1:38361-40794 GCF_001515605.1 Sinocyclocheilus anshuiensis | reverse complement strand
GTGTGTGTGTGTGTGTGTGTGTGTGTGTGTGTGTGTGTGTGTGTGTGTGTGTGTTTTGTTCATTCCACTGAAGAAATAAAGTCACATTTGGAATTACATGAGGGTGAGTAAATGATGATAGAATTTCCAGCAACTTGGTTCCACCGCCAAGAAGTTCTCCAACTAGTTAACTTTACTTAAATGGTAGTTTGAGTAAAAAAAAAAAAAAAGCAAAATCTTGTCCTCTTTGTTTGAGCCAAATACTTTTTGCATGTTTTCTTTTAAGCAAGTTCAAGTTTTTGCAGTGCATAATTTCATGATTCTCACCTCAACTTTCCCTGTGTTGTTCTTTCCAGGCACTTCATGCAGTGTTGAATGATATCCTTCACTGTGTCTGTAGAGTTAATGAAACACTTCTTGCAATATTCAGCACCTGTGCTGTAAGTGCCTTTGGGACCTGCATATTCTTTGCATTTCTCCATATTCGGGTTCACCAAAAATGAAGCATCTCTCCTCTGAAGATAAACAAAGGTCATGTCTGACAGATGGCAATAGTTTAAAATGGAATATAGGTGGCAGGGGCTCTTAAAAATTCATGCCATGTTTATACCCGATGTGATTTTCTCTGCTCATAATGGAGGACAGAAATAATGCATGGCGATAAGATTTACAGGTTTTGTTTATATTGATTGTAAGTCAGCACGCTTTATGCAAATGTGATCTGCCCTCCACCATGACCTTCTGCATCTCCAGTCCAACTCTTTTTTTTTTTTTGTCCTTCTTTATTCATTCCACAGGTGTGTATAGAGATTTTAAAATATGCAGATATGCAAAGAGTCATGGTCTGATACACTGAGGTTATGCTGTTAGTAAAAGTGGTTATACTATGAACAAAATTCCAGCCACCTGAGGTGGAATCATCACTGCAAGGTCGGAAATAAAGCCTTTCACTAAAGCCTAAAGTTGTTATCTTGGTTTGAATTTTGTGGAGGCTCTTGTGGAGTAATATTGAAATTCTGTCTTTCTGTCTATTTATTTATGTGTCTGTCTGTCTGTCTGTCTGTCTGTCTGTCTATACTCTGTCAAGACAAATATTGTGAGACAGACAAACTTCTCTGAGTTATTAGGAAATGGATTGAAATATTTAATTGATTAATTATGTTTGCATCAGTTTCATAGTTACGTTATTTACACATTCAGTACACTAAATAAAACATGTAGTGTATTCATTCGGTAGGGCTCTTTACTCATTTCTCTTGCATAATGAAGAGTCTATATTCCTCAAACCACTTTAAAACATCAATGTAAATCAGTGGTAATTCAATAATTAAACCACTTTCACCATACTTTATTGACATAATCTTATGCATAAAATTTATGTTTTCAGTGTTTTCCTTCCCCGATGTCTGCATTTCAATTAATGACAGTTTCACCTCTGGGTGGTATTTACTTTTTGAGTTTCATCAGTGATAATTATATTTCGCAATTAATGTCTGTAAATGCCTTGACTTTAAGTAAAAGCCCCATCTGGGATTGATATATAAATAAAAATGTAAAGAATGACTTTCACCATCATTTAGGCCTCAGATGCTCAAGGGACTGTGTGTATGACTGTATTACAGTTACTGATTTTGTTGTTTGTTTTGTTTGTATACCATTGTCAAAATATCCAATAAGGCCCACGAAAGCTAGGAGGAAATATCTTTCTTACACTGAGTAAAGGCAACTCACACAGTTCCACTGACGCTTTTCCATTTTTAAGAGCTAATATAATTAACTTTCAAAGTGTCATTGCCACTTTCCCTCTGATACAGTTTCCCCAGTCATCTGAGTCTCAGAATCTAATTCTGTGTTACATCGGCAAACAGCTTTTTCACTTTAATGTGAATGCAGTACCCTGTGTGGGTATATGTGTGCTCACTCTTCACTATTATTAACAGCAGGCAAATGAGATGGTGGATGAAAAATAAACATGTAAAGAGTATTTATCATGCCAACATTCTGCTATCTCCAACACAGACATCAGCAGGAGAGAGGTGCAATGCGATTATCCTTTTTCCAGGTGAAATATTCATATGCTGATACAAGCATACACACATATACACCATCATTTTCCTGAATGACCATTTCTTCTGTGTTATCCTCATACAAATAATGATGCATACACATCAGGGTTAGAGATCCGTGCTTAACAGGAACATACCTGAAGCGAGATAGACGACCTTTCACAACAGACACGACTAGAAATTAGTGGTTAAGTTTTATTTACAACACTGTTACAGAACACTTCAACCCAAATATTCGGATGTGTGCAGCACATTTTATGGAGGACTGTTTCCTGATCCTGGTAGAGTAGACTACAATGCTGACTCAAAGACTGTAAGTACGTCTTTTATATTTAAAGAGTTTTTATATTTAATATATTTAAAGTCTTTTTGGGCAGTGTAGAGTAGG
>NW_015559057.1:25098-37329 GCF_001515605.1 Sinocyclocheilus anshuiensis | reverse complement strand
TTAAAGTCCCCATGAAATCAAAATTAACGTTTTTTTGGGTGTTAGTATCAATATGTTAGTCTTAAGGTTATCTATAAGGCAGTGTGCTCCAAAACAGTGACAAAATTCACATTTAGAAGATAAAAGCATTCAAATCTTGCAGTTCGTCACTTCCGCCAAAACGGTTCTCATCAAACTTTCTGTCCAATCAAATGCTCTCTAGAATCCGAAGCGCCCGCCCCCTACATTATAAAATAGACGCTGAAGCTGCGGCTGAAATCTGTCACTTGTGCACAGAAATAGTATTTTCTGTACAGTGAATGGCACGTAGTGCACTATATAGGGTACAGGGAACAGGGAACAATTCAAACAGTGTAAATATGCTTTCCATTGAGGAAAAAAAGAAGTCTGGTTTCGCGCTGTGTCACGCTAACCACCGCACCGCGCACACACTCTGCTCCGGTCCAGAGACACGATAGCACGGAGCGGATCACATGCGCGAGTCGGCGCAGACCACAAAATGTATCGGAGCTATTTGAATTCTACACAGAATGCTATATGTTATAGCAATATTGATGAGATTGTGGCTGGCATACCCTGTCAAATGCGGCTTTACGGAGCTCAACGGCTCTGAACGGCTCTAGCCCAAGCTATGATATAAACGAACGCTATTGGCTATTTTAAAAAGGGGCGGGCTGCTTGATCTGTCCCGCCCTGTCTTCCTGTTTCAGTTAAAATGACGTCAACACGTAGAGTAACGCTGCGTGTTTCTAAGCATTTCAGGGGACCTTTAAAGTTGTCGATGTGTTTCATGCACTATATTTAAAGTCTTCTGAAGTCATATGATAATTTTGTGTAAACAGACTGACGTTTAAGTTATAGATGTTTAGATATTTTTTACAAGAAAACAAGACAGGAGTACTGCTTTTAAAAATATATTTGCAGTCACTAAAGTTGTTAAAAATGTAAGATGAAAAATACCATTAAAACATTCAGAAGAACTGCATGAGTTTATATGAAATATTTTGCAAATAACTACTTTTTTTTACCCTTTTCTGGTACATTGTATTGCACACGCAGCCATGCAGCCAAGCGAGCTGATGCAATGATCAAACACACTGTCCTGAAATGCTCTCTGATTCACTGATTCATTTGAGTCCCTGCACAGAAGTCCCTGTGAGATTTTTATGTCTTATTTTCAGTTGAAAAATCTTCAAATATTGCTGTTCATCACTATCTTGTCAACTCATTTGTTTCTAGTTTCATTATTTTTCATCGTAAGTAAGATTATTATTGGTTCTGTGGCAGAATAATAATGCTCACGCTGGTATATCTGAGACCCCAAGACCAATTAATAGTAATGACTTTACCAGACATCTTATGAGAATTGATATTAAACTTGATAACACACCTAACCAAAAACAAACTAAAAATGTACATGAAACAAAAATGCTTTATTAAAAGCATTATCTGCTTAAAGGGTTTTAATTAGGTCAGAGGAAAATAAAATATAATAGAAAAAAAGTACAAAAAGAAAATTAGAAATTAGTGAAATACTTTTTTATTAGTTTTAGTTTTATTAAAAATATATATATATAAAATTTTTATTATTTCTAATAATCTATTAGGGGTATTTTTTTTTTAAGTGTTTCAGTTGGGTCTTTTTAAATTCAAAAAGAGTAAATTCATTTGCAACAGAACATGAAGGTTAAAAACATATTGTGTGTGTAGTTTAACTGCTTTTGTTATCTAGCTTCATTTTCCAAAGTTTGTCTGTAAAGATCAAGTGTGTAATTGGTCAGACAAACCGATAGTCCCGCCCCAAACTCACACCATTGTTGAACCAATGTTTTTGTATTGATCTGGGATACGTTTTCCAAAAGCAACTATGGTCACAGGTTCCACTGTTACCAACAGAGTTCCATGAAACTTGCGACGATACTTTTGGGAAACGCACCCCTGGTCGAGATGATCAAACAGGTCAAAGCTCCACAGTGTTAAAACTTTTCAGGGTCAACAAACTACAAACATACTTTTGTCTCTGTTCACCTGGGATGGAAGAAAGTATTAACATCGAAAAAGTCACACATCATCTTAAATTAAGTGTAGCTTGTTTCAAAACAGTTTCAAAGTAGCTTCCCCAACACTGGGCCTGTTTATCTCTCAGTGTGAGTAAGCATTATGTTACCGCTGGGTTTTGGCTTCCACAAACCAACAAACTCCCAGCTTGCGAGTACTACTCGCAATTCTTACTGAAAAAGAAGGAAAACCAGAATAAAAAAAGCTTTATCTCACCTCTGCAAATGTGCTGCCTGCATTTCATCGGCCCCGAGCACAGCCCTCCCTTGTGAAATCCATTCTTTTTTTTTTTCCTTGCTAGTTCCCACAGGGCCATGTGGGAGCTGAGCGCTTATTGAAACTGCCATCTTATCCCAGGAAAAAAGAGAAATCACACAGACACACCACTTCTCAAATAGACTAGTAATAAGTCTCGGTCAAGAGATGCACTCTTTTTGAGTATAATTTGGCCCCGGGCTTTAAATTTAAAGCAATTTTTGCATTACTCTGACGCTCGGAATATGAAATAGGTGCAGAGGGAGAGAGATCGGAAATTGTGCAGACAACAGCAGTTACTAACAGGAATGCCATGAGTCTGGTAAACAGGCAGCTAAAAAATGGCAAGCACATTTTAGAGAGGAAAAAAAAAAAAGCTGAACTTTAAGGTCAGCAGATAGTGAGACATATAGATTTCCCTGGAGCACTTTGATTTAGACAATGCCACTGTAATGTTATTTATGGTTCTGCTTACATTTCTTCCATAATCTGACCTTACATTTGGAGCAGAAAAGGGCACTTCTTGCAGAAATATCTCAAGATGTGGCCAAGTACTGAGTGTTGAATACATTCATTACTGTGTCAGTTTGGGGTAGAAGTGTTTGTCGGTGTTTTCAAGACACTGTTGTGTCACCAAATAATCCTGAAAATCACTTTCACTCTATTTTCTTCTCTATAATCCAAAATCTGAAAGAAATTCTCTCTCAACTGATGCTGTAAATTATAATGTATAAATGTATTATTATTCAAATTAAAATATTGTATTGTTAATAATTGCTCTGACAGGTTTTAGTGAGTTCATTCCTCATTTTTGAATGCTTCATTTAAATGGAGAGCTCAAAAAAGATTAGTTGATAAATGAGAATATACTGGTTGTGCTGTATGTTTTTGATTTCCTAAAAATAACCTGTTCAAAAGATTCATTTGGTCATGACTGGGACTACACTGGTTGTGCTGTGTGGTTTGATTCACTAGAAAGAATTGGCTCATACAAGTCACCTGTTCATGAATGGGACTACACTGGTTGTGCTGTTTGTTTTTCACTGAAAAGAACCAGTTCATAGGAGTCATTTATTCATAAAAGGGACTACATTGGTTGTGCAGAAAATGTTTGATTCACTAAAAAGAACTGGTTCATTTGAGTCTTTTGTTCATTTCTGTCAGGACCACTCTCGTCAAAGATGATTGACAATTAGCATACAGTTTGGATTGGCGGTATGGTTCCGTTCTGGGCAAGGACTCCCTGTGCATCCATGCAGCCTAGCATGGATGAGAGCAGGGAGAGCAGCGATAACCCCCCTAGGGTAAACAGAACAGAACCAACATAAATGTATTGCAGATATCGTTAAAGTTAAATAATGTTATGTACACATTTTAGAATTAGTCTGATTCAAAGGAGAATCAGAAGGCTGAATCCTGACTGACAGAGGAGGAGTTGGGGATGGGGGAGGGTAATTAGCTATCGAGCAATGCGAAAACTGCTGATACTACTGCAGGACCTTATATATGAATACTTAGATAGGTGTCGTATTCCCATAGGTTGATGGGGATCAGCTGAGAGTCAGCTGATGCGAGCTTGACTAACGTGACCTGCCAGAACTGACGCTACGCTAGATTTTTAGGAATACACTGGTTGTGCTGTATGTCTTCAATTTCCTAAAAAGTACTGGTTCATTAGAGTTATTAGTTCATGAATGGGACTACACTGGTTGTGCTGTATGTTTTTGATTCACTAAAAATAATTGGTTCATATGAGTCACCTGTTCATGAATGGGACTACACTGGTTGTGCTGTATGGTTTTGATTCACTAAAAAGAATTGGTTCATATGAGTCGTCTGTTCATGAATGGGACTACACTGGTTTTGCTGTATGGTTTTGATTCACTAAAATTAATTGGTTCATATGAGTCACCTGTTCATGAATGGGACTACACTGGTTGTGCTGTATGGTTTTGTTAACTAAAAAAGAACCAATTCATAAAAGTAATTTATTTATGAATGGGACTGGTTTGCTCTATGGCTTTGATTTACTAAAAAATAACCAGTTCATAAGAGTCGTTTATTCATAAACGGGACTACACTGGTTGTGCTGTGTGTTTTTGATTCACTCAAAAGGAACCAGGCATTCCTCTCTGTATTTTTACTAGCCTCTCTCTTTTTTGTAGGATCCTGGGCCAGCCAATCCTCTTTATGTATATCATTATCTTCACAGGGCCATCATTCTGATGACTAGCTCAAGTAACAGGTCATATTACATTCCAGAAACCCATCCTCCTGGCCTGTGTGGGAATTGCTTTCCATGATCTCTTCAACTCTGTCTGTACTGACTGAAGCGCTGAAGATGAAGATCCACTCTTCTTATCCTCTCAGCATCTGCTGCTTCTGAAAGTGTCTTTCTGGCTAACACAGTTCAACAGCAGCAGTTTAGCAAACACAAGTCCCTCGTGGCCATTATATCATAGCAGGTCTGAGCCATAACCCAGGCTTGTACATTGATCCAAAATTACCATACAAAATAAAGTGCCATTTATTTGGCTTTAGCACATTTTCACGCACAGACACTGCAACATATATTATTAACACTGGCGGCATCCAATTTGTAAGCATTTTTGAACAGCTTTAGAAAATACAAATATGTTTAGGAATGCATTTAGATTTGTATAATATTAATTTATGAAATTAAAAATATTATTTTTGAGTTAAACAATTTGTAGTTGAGTTACTGTTCAAAAGTTTTTTCTTTCTTATGCTCACCAAAACTGCATTTATTTAATAAAAATAAAGTAAAAACAGTAATATTGTGAGATATTATTATACTTTAAAATAACAGTTTTCTATGCTGATATATTTTAAGTTATTCCTGTGGTGGCAAAGCTTTTCAGCATCATTAATCCAGTCTTCAGTGTCACATGATCCTTCAGAAATCATTGCCAATTTGCTATTCAATTTCTTACTATTTCAAAAAACAGTTGTGCTCCTTAATATTTGTTATACTTTTTCAGGATTCTTTGACAAATAGAAAGTTCAAAAGAACAGTGTTTATTTTAAATTAAATGTTTTGTAACATTAAATGTCTTTACTGTCACTTCTGATCATTTTAATGCATCCTTGCTGAATACAAGTATTAATTAAATTTTATTGAACCCTGAAAATATAAAAATAGACAAAATGGAGAAATTTCTAGGTGACCAATCGATGAATAGAAAGGCTTAGAATTGAAAATCTTACTGACTCCAACATTTTAAATGATTCATATAGATTTTAATGTTTCTAAAGCTATGCATACACCAATACTTTTGCATTTTATGCATCCAGAAAGAGGGTGTTTTTATAGGGGCATATTCTCATATCACCCAACATCGATACAATATACTATTCCAGAAACATTGAGCTGTACTGCACGTTTAGCACACACAGGTTCAAATCTCACTGGTTGTGGCCCAATGCCATTCCCCCAGTTCAGTGGTTTGTTATTTAAAGTGCTGAAAGTTACTGTAGAAAATGTTCACCATATAGCCAACCGATAATTCATCAGCTCAGCAGAAAATGTCTGGCAGAGATGAACATTTCAGTGGATTGTACAAATTGAGTATAAATGGGAACAGATTTTGCAATTAACAGTGAAATTTTCTACTTGGCAGCAGATATCGGACCATTGATCTACATTAAGAGGACAGTAACTTCATGTAAGTATGTGTGAGAGAGAACGAGAGAAGCTCATAGGTAAAGCAGGCATCAGTTCCACACAGTCACACCATCATCTGTTTCACAAACACAATTTCTCCATAACAATTAAATTAAAATTATCTGCAGCATGTGCATTCCCCCATCAAAAACTTGCAATTGGACAAATCTATTTTCTGTCGTGACTAATGCAGTTAGTGATTAATGAGTAATGAGTGAACACACGGGTGCAGAATGGATGAAAGAACATATACAAGAATATGAAACTGATACTATAAAGTTGTTTCATAATTATTATGATGCCTTTCCAAATTCCAAGGCAGCATTGCATGTATTCATCAAAGAGCAGGGAATCCCAGAATGCATTGCAACAATCTTCATTACATTCAAGATGGCAGATGAAGAGAAGCAGTGTTTGCACATGAGGATGAGTAAATCCTGACAGAATTTAAATTTTTAGGTGATTTTTTCCTTTAAAGGAATAGATCACACAAAAATAAAAAATAAAAATCCTGAAAATGCACTCACCCTTAGGCTATCCAAGACAAAGAGGAGTTTGTTTCTTCATCAGAACAGATTTGGAGAAATTTAGCATTACATCACTTGCTCACCAATGGATCCTCTGCAGTGAATGGGTGCCGTCAGAATGAGAGTCCAAACAGCTGATAAAAACATCACAATAATCCACAAGTAATCCACACGACGCCAGTCCATCAATTAATGTCTTGTGTAGAGAAAATCTGTGTGTTTGTAATAAACAAATTCATCATTAAGACGTTTTAAGGATTACTTGTGGATTATTGTGATGATTTTATAAGCTGTTTGGACTCTCATTCTGACGGCACCCATTCACTGCATAGGATCCATTAGTGATGTAATGTTACATTTCTACAAACTCATCTACATCTTGGATGGCCTCAGAGTGAGTATATTTTCAACAAATTTTCATTTTTGGGTGAACTATTTCTTTAAGACAGCACACAGCACACAAGTTTTCGAACACAGCCACACACTGACATCTAGGGTTTTACAGCTTCACTTCCAGAAGTCACAGTATGACATGACAATGAATCAGTAGTTAAAAATCCTTGAAACATTTATATTTTATAAGGCCTTTTGATTCTTCAGATAGGCATGTCTCATTGCTCTTCCTTGTGACGGGTAATATCAGAAGCCCATGCCATCCTGGGTGAAGAGTCATTTTTTGATATGTGGTTGCTTGGAGGTCAATGACAGGCTTTTGTGTTTTTACATCAAACATTGTGTCATGACCACTGAATGGCATGACTTCTATGCTGAGAGATTAATAGCCATTACAGAGAGAGCTATTGAGCCTGTTCACCTCAGCCATGACACGACCATGGCATGAGAGTCCTTCTCCATAATAGTTTCTTTTTTCTCTTTTACAAAGCAGACATCACAGCAATCAGGAAACTCATTTTCTGCAGATTGAATGTGACATTTGACACGGGTATGACAAATCTAATAAATACGCTCTTTATGCATGTGATGATTTCACTTGGGCTTTCAGAGAGCATCGGCGAGTTCGTTCAGAAGAGGATGGGGAAGAAATTGATTGTGAAATGTTTCGAGAGACTTCAATTTTTTTATGGTTATCATATGTTATTTTACATTTTTGTTGAACACTGTTGTGTGACTGATTGTGTTCAATTTATTGCAATTCATCTTCCTGCAATTCCAACGACCTGTGGTTCAATGACAATTTGATTCAAACTTGTAAAACAAAGGAAGCCAATACTTACATTTTGAATTCTCAAATTTATTATGAATACATTAAAATCAACTTAAGAATTGAAAATATTTTATGAACTTAGAGTAATACATTTGACATGCAGCACACCATTAAAATAATTTAATTAAAATCATTAAAAAGGAAAGTCTCAGCTGTGTAATAATATCATTATTTTGTTTATACTGCCAGTTTGTTGCCAACATAAAATGGCGATTGTCACAAAAACTATCAAAAAATTATATATATATTATATATATAACAAATTATTGCAAAAATATATAAATAAAGAACTTGAGACATTTTTGTGGGATTCTAAGATTTATATTAGATATTTAAAACATCAGTAATTGTCAGGGTTGGGGATGAAGGATGGAGCGAGGACTCAATTATGCAGAGGTTAGGGCTTTTTATTAACATAAAACAAAACCAACAACAAAAACTACCCCGTGGGGGAAAAACAGGCTGGCAAGACTGGGCAAGGCAGGATCTTGGCAAGACACGACAGGACACATCCAGGGAGATAGGGTGACGAACTGACCCAGGACTGCAAACACAGGGAGAATAAATGGAGAGCAAATGAGGAGGGTAACGAGGGAACACATGTGGGGCAAATTAACCAATAATCAGGTAACAAGATGGGTGGGGTCAAGACAATTGACATGAGAGCACATGGCACACAGGAAACAAAGACAAAAGCCATGTGCTCACACAAAACAAAACACAAGCACATGGCCAGCCAAACAAATCACAAGCCATGTGCTTGAACAAAAAGACACGAACACGCAGCTAATGAGAAAACTCATAAGCCGCGTGTTCACACAAGACAACAAGAAAAGCACGCGGCTGAACACAAACCGCGTGCTACACAAAACACGTGGACAGAAGAGCGCACGGCCGAGCGAACTCGAGACCGCACGCTCCCACAACAGACAGAACATGGAGCGCGAGTGTCCGGACCCCGAAACGAAACCGAAACTCAAGACCTGAGTGCCGGGATCCGAACACCACGCTCCAACATGAAACAGTACACGCAGACGAGAGCGCACGGCTCGAGCACTCTCGAAGCCGCACGCTCACATGAAAACAATGACATGACGGGAGTGTCAGGGCTCTGTCACAAAACCATGAATTACACTAGACCGAAGTGACAGAACCCTGACACTAGCCCCCCTCAAAAGGGACGCCACCTGGCGTCCCTAACGAGGAACACCAAAAACAAGACAGGACCATGACAGCACACGACCAGAACAAACATGACAACAAGACCGATACACCACAGACAACACAAGACAGGAAAAATCTAAACACAGAGACAAGGAGGGGAGGGAGGGAGGGGAGCCAAGCCAGTGCCAGCGGTACAGCCCAGAAAGTAATTACAGGAACCAGGGAGGGGCGGGAGGGTTGAGCCAGGGAGGCTCAGGCAGCCCAGGAATCTCGGGGAGCCAGGGCGGGACCGGAGGAACAGACCAGGGAGGCTCCGGCTTAACCAGGACCCCAGTAGGCCACCAGGGCGGAGCCGGAGGAACGGACCAGGGAGGCTCCGACTTAACAAGACCCCCAGCGGACCACCAGGGCGGTCGAGGGAACACATGTGGGGCAAATTAACCAATAATCAGGTAACAAGGTGGGTGGGGTCAAGACAATTGACATGAGAGCGCATGGCACACAGGAAACAAAGACAAAAGCCATGTGCTCACACAAAACAAAACACAAGCACATGGCCAGCCAAACAAATCACAAGCCATGTGCTTGAACAAAAAGACACGAACACGCAGCTAATGAGAAAACTCATAAGCCACGTGTTCACACAAGACAACAAGAAAAGCACGCGGCTGAACACAAACCGCGTGCTACACAAAACACGTGGACAGAAGAGCGCACGGCCGAGCGAACTCGAGACCGCACGCTCCCACAACAGACAGAACATGGAGCGCGAGTGTCTGGACCCCGAAACGAAACCGAAACTCAAGACCTGAGTGCCGGGATCCGAACACCACGCTCCAACATGAAACAGTACACGCAGACGAGAGCGCACGGCTCGAGCACTCTCGAAGCCGCACGCTCACATGAAAACAATGACATGACGGGAGTGTCAGGGCTCTGTCACAAAACCATGAATTACACTAGACCGAAGTGACAGAACCCTGACAGTAATAGGTTAAGTAAAAATTCCAATACTTTAAATATAGTCAAATTTAATGTAACAATATATTAACTTTTTTGTTATTTGGAAAATTATTATTATTAGCTACACATGTAGCACATATCCACCACACACAAAAGAAAAGAAAAAGAAAAAAAGCCAGTTGTGAAATGCTAAATTTTACCTTCTGGTTAGAAACTATGCTTCTCGTTAGAGAGTGTTGGCTGTGGTTGTTCTACAGCTGGTATTCAAGAGGTTAATCTTGATTATAAAGAACTTATGACAAACGAGCTCCTCTCTACCGCTTAGCTTTGCCTCAGGCCAAAATCTTTGTTCTTCTCATTTCTTTTTTGGGTTGCTTTTTGGCTGTGATTTGATTTTCACAGTTTGCTGCCGCCAAGTCAGTCAGATTTTAAAATGCAGGGTGTGCAAGAGCCCATGGGTTAAGCATATAATATAAAAAAAATATTTACACTTGCAATCATAGAGTTACAGTGTATGAACAAATATAGACTGCGATGCTAAAGCAAGTCTATTAAGTGTGCAGTTGTATCACACTGAGCATGTTCACTGTAGGTCTATTACCAGCAGTCTTCAGAGAGACCTTGCTGTTATCAAGCCCTTTTCTCATTAAGAAAGTGATGAAAGCATAATGGCTGTTCCGTGCACACACTCCAGAGTGTGAAGAGAGGTGAGGAAAATCAGATTCGGGAGCCGATGGGAATGTGAGCTGCATTGTGGCCTTTCTCTGGCTCGTTCATGTATATAGCTCCCATTCCTCCTGTTATATCTGTTTTATTTTCCCCTGAACAGGACAGAAGCCATTATGTTGACACTCTAAATGGAGGTTTAATGATCTTGTGATCCTACATCGCTGTTTTGAAATGCGAGGCCATACGGAGTGACGCTCTTTAGTACCGACCCATTGCACCATGAAGTCTATGAAAAGTAAAACGCATTCAAAGACCCAGGGGAGCACTTAATAAGGGAAGGAAATATGAAAAAGAAATAAATACAACAAATTCTCACTGTGAGAATGCATTCGAATATTTTTTTTTTCATTCCTTTGGGCGCACATACAGTTTGAATAAACACTGAAACTTTAGAAAGCACATAAGAAAATTACTGAACCTTAAACTAAAATGAAAACTTGAAATATAAAAATAAAATCTAATGAAAAATATTAATACATTATATAATGTATAAATAATACTAAAACAGCACTGATTGGACTAATAAAAGTGAAGACATTTGTACTCTTCCAAGTTTCTCTTTTTTCAGCTATTGAGCACAAAAGATATTTTGAAGAATGTCGGTAAACAAACAGTTGGCGGTAGCCATTGACTTCCATAGTATTTTTGTTCCATACTATGGAAGTCAATGGCTACCTTCAACTGATTCGTTACCAACATTCTTCAAAATATCTTCTTTTGTGTTCAACAGCTGAAAGAAATTATACAGGTTTGGAACAACTTGAGGGTGAGTAAATTATGAATTTTCAGTTTTTTGGGGGGTGAACTATCCCTTTAAAGTGTCAATTAAATAAATGTTAAATGTGATGCTTTAAATGTAATTGTATGAATTTAAAAGATGCATACAATTTTGTATGTGTACTAGTACAGTATGAAAATGACCTGCAAAATGAATTGAGATCATATTGTTTTAGCTTCTGTAAAAGTCAACCAGGAAGTAAGCGTATAATATTTGAAGTGGACAGAAAAGTCAATATGATATCAGTGATTTATGAAGAAACTATCAGAGACTCTCAGAGGTCAGATGAGGGGCAGGCCTATTTTGAGTGGGTTTTTACACTTCAAACATACAAAAACCACCCGCTCATATGCAAGCAGTGAGGTCTACAATATTGAGTTAAACATCAGTGAGTCACAGCTCCCATAATGCTCCCACCAAAACCCTGCGGATGATTTGAGAAATGGCTCTTGCTTCTCTCTCTGAATCCACGAATGAGTTTATCACACATTAGTCAGCCTCACTCTCACGAAGACACTGATATTTGCCTTGAAAAAGCCATGCTGTGGTAATCCCTCTCTGGGTAATAATCATACAGAGCCTACTAATCTGGATTTACCGTTTGAAACATTGCCACTTGCGGCGAGTCCAATCCACGGCTGTTATTTTTCACTCAAAGCTCCTCAGAAGATATTCACCTGGCAAAGAGGGGGACAAGACAACTAAAGGGATGCCAGCTGAGAAATGTCTTGGCAGATCAGACTTTCCTGGATTGAGACAGATGGCAGGATTTAGTGAAACCTGTTCGAGGAATTAGGCCTGTACTATTTATCCCAGCAGGTAGTGTAATGGTCGGCACCTCTCTCCG
>NW_015559057.1:22487-23238 GCF_001515605.1 Sinocyclocheilus anshuiensis | reverse complement strand
TACACCCATCCGCCTTTTTTTCTCATCGACTGACCCCCTCGGAACGGAACTACGATATTGGGAATAAGGAGTTACTGGCTGTTAAGTTGGCTTTGGAGGAGTGGCGTCACTGGCTGGAGGGTGCGGGGGTTCCTTTTCTGGTTTGGACTGACCACAAAAATCTTGAGTACATCCGTTCCGCCAAAAGAATAAATTCTCGTCAGGCCCGCTGGGCTCTATTCTTCGGGCGGTTTAACTTCACTATCTCCTATTGCCCGGGGAGTAAGAACGGTAAACCTGACGCGCTCTCGCAGATTTTCGAAACTGAGACCGTATCCTCTTCTCTGGTGCCCATTGTGCCACCCAACCAGGTGGTTGCGGCGGTCACCTGGGAGGTGGAGTCCAGGGTCCGCCCCAAATTACCCTCAGCGAGGGAGACAGCGGTCATTGTCTTTGATCACGTCTTCCGCATCCACGGTGGATGTGGTTTCTGACAGGGGTCCCCAATTTACATCTAGATTTTGGACAGAGTTCTGTCGATTACTGGGGGCGACAGTGAGCCTATCCTCCGGTTACCATCCGCAGTCTAACGGTCAGTCTGAGAGTGCCAATCAGGACTTGGAGAGGGTCCTGCGTTGCGTGGCGTCAGCAGAGCCTTTGACTTGGAGTTCCAAATTAGCCATGGTCGAGTACGCACATAACTCCCTCCCGGTCTCGTCTACGGGATTGTCACCCTTCCAGTGCTGTTTAGGCTACCAGCCACCATTATTCC
>NW_015559057.1:0-22306 GCF_001515605.1 Sinocyclocheilus anshuiensis | reverse complement strand
GTACTGTGTCCAGGATCCTCAGGCGAGGATTAATTAATCCACTGGATAAAGTGTCTGGACTGGGAGCGCTAGACTGAACTCTTCTCTGTCATCCTCCCAGCCATCAGTCCAGTTGGTGTGGGCACTGGGAGCCCCGTTTTCTCCTGAATTTTGTGTTGTCTCGTTTTGATGTTATCATCCGAAGTTTCTAATAAACTTCATTCCTTTTTTGGCACAGCACTTGAGTCCTCCTGTTTTGACACCGCGTTTTTTGTGAAAGGTAGACTGATGGTTTTGTGGGATAGCCTACATATTGCACCTTCTAAATGTGAAGTATTGGTGAAATATGGAGTAAATTTGTTTTCTTTCAGGAAGACAGCGCAATTATAACAGTAAATTCACACTCTGACCTGTAAATTCATATAATGTGAAACCGTGTGACCAATAGTTGATCCATACATCACGGCATGACCTCGTAGCTGGATTAAAAGAACATAAATTTAAAACTGAGCACTGCAGGAAAGTGGAGTAGATTGTATGTTTTTTACATTTTGGATTTATTACTATTTGTTATCAGTGTTGGGGGTAACGCATTACAAGTAACGCGAGTCTCTCTGTGTCAGTATGTCATTTGTGTTACGTCTGCCCTTACCTTGTATGTTTTGAGATATCCTCTCTGCTTGTCATTTTTTGTACTGTGTCCAGGATCCTCAGGCGAGGATTAATTAATCCACTGGATAAAGTGTCTGGACTGGGAGCGCTAGACTGAACTCTTCTCTGTCATCCTCCCAGCCATCAGTCCAGTTGGTGTGGGCACTGGGAGCCCCGTTTTCTCCTGAATTTTGTGTTGTCTCGTTTTGATGTTATCATCCGAAGTTTCTAATAAACTTCATTCCTTTTTTGGCACAGCACTTGAGTCCTCCTGTTTTGACACAGCGTTTTTTGTGACAGAACATACTGACCAAACATGGACTCAGCTGGAGACCTTGAGATCCGCCACACTCTCGCACAACAGGGTATCCTCCTAGGATGCCAACAGGAGGAGATCCAGGCATCTCATCAGGCCTTGACCAGTCTATCACAACAACTCAGCGCTATTTCCCAAAGACTCGACCAGATTCAGATTGGTCCATCTAGGGATCCCGCCGCTGTGGCACCTGTTGTGGAGGAGACACCTACTCTGCGCCGATCACGCATTACAAGTAACGCGAGTTACGTAATCAGATTACTTTTTTCAAGTAACTAGTAAAGTAACACGTTACTTTTTTAATTTACAAGAGAATATCTGACTTACTTTTTCAAATAAGTAACACAAGTTACTTTTTTTTTCTCCAATGAAATGTCTTCTTCTGCATTCTACTGTACGGACGTAAATTTACTTTCCCTTCAGCCTGAGGCTTATTCATTTCACTTTTGGTGTGAAAAGGCTTTTATATTTGCCAAAAATATAACTTTTTTATTTTAAAAACAAACAAGCAAGCCCTGTCCAGATTTAAAAAGTAACGCAAAAGTAACGTAACACATTACTTTCCATAAAAAGTAACTAAGTACCATAATTAGTTACTTTTTTATGGAGTAACGCAATATTGTAATGCATTACTTTTAAAAGTAACTTTCCCCAACACTGTTTGTTATGCGTTTAATTTGTTTTTAAAAAGACACCGGAGAGTGTGACATCATATCGTGAATGTTACAGTGTCCGAAGAAATTCCGTATGCTCAAAGTCTAGTGTGACTGCAGCTTTATATGTAAATGAACAATGTGTAACCTTTCTCCTACATCCAGATAACCTTGTTTATTTGTCAGCAAAAGTCTGCCGGCAGTTATGCATCATCCAGCGGATGTTTGACAGCTCCAGAGCTCTTGTTAAAACTACAAATAGAACTGCATTTATTTATTTATTTTTTTTTTTTTGTATTCCCGCCCACGGACAGTGTGATCACCAGACAGGTAGAGCCAAAATCAAAAGTGTGTTAGGGTGTTCAAGTTTTGCCAAAATGGAACGCCACAGCCCCTTTTCTCTGTTTTCTCTAGACATGTGGCACCGATTTAATTTTTTCCACATTTCTACTGCATAGACAGCCAAGTTTTATTAAAAGCCCATCTTGCCCGCAGTGAATTACCTTTTTAACACGTGGTCTTGCATCATTCTGGTAACAATTGCATTAGAAACAAACAAACCTCAATGGGGCAATAGAGTTACATTCGAATGTCCTTGCCTTTATTCGGGTAAGTTTCTATAAACAGACTGACTTGACTGACTAATATTGTTATGCAAGAGCTCTGAGAGTGCAAAACATGCTTGCATTCCATTAAAAATTTTGGAATGCAACAATACACGAAATTGAGTAGCTAGAAACTACTGCATTCATGTGCATAAACTATACTTTGGGCCTTATATTATTACTGGTATGTTAAGAAATAGAAATGGTTTGTCTGAACTGAAAGATATGTAGATGTTTTGTTCACTACAATTCGTTCCCATCATCGAATCTGATCAGTCAAGTGGTGTTCCAAGAGCGCTGAAAAAACAGCAATGAGACTTTTTATTGTATTTACATTCCAGTGCATTAAGGATTTCAGTGACTCTGTCTGAAGGTTACATTAACAAGAGACTGTCTTTACAAGTTATTTGAATCACTTACTACACCAACAACAATGTAATTCAATGTGCTGTGACTTAGTTTGAAACGATTTTTGTTTGTAACATTCTGACATGTTGTATTTAATTCAGTACTGATTTAATACATAAATATATCAATGGTACTGTTACTTTTGGCACATATAAATGTTTCTAATACCAAAATATAACAGTTAGATTTGTAGTAGTCTGTAAGTTATGAAGCACAGTGTAAAAATTGCTTCGCCAGTCTCCTAGTTTTTTAAATCACTGTCAATGATGTGCCTGAAAAGTTTATTATCTGCCAGATAGGATATGTATCACAAAATAAATAACCTCCCCTGACTAAATCACTTCTGACTAGATTATTTTAATGTCCCTAGTCTGAAATCTTACAAAATTGATAGTTTGCAATAACTTACACAAAGCTCAGATCTGCAGTGCAAACTTCCAGCCTTCCCTCTAAACTTTCTCATCCATTTAATTCCGTTCAGATAGGTCAGGAAAACCTTGCAAACTGACACATACAGGTGAGCTGGTTTGATTGCAATCACTGTACAGTGGAATGAGGAAGTTTGAAGCCTGTAGGATACAGAAGCATGGATCTTGGGGAATTAAATCAAAGTGAGAAATGAGGAAGGAAATTGAATTAGATACATCAATTAATTTTCCATTTCTGAACTCTGTATCCTCTTACATTTAAAGTCTGCTAATGGAGTGATGGACAGATGAGGAGACGTGCACTTTAATTTATTTCTTCTCTCCTCTTCATCCTCAATTATCTAGTATTAATTATAGAGCCGATAAAGATGTATTTAAAAATCTAATGTAGAATGAGATATGCTCATATGTATGTAATGAGGCCTGGAATCAAAAGCAGAAATATGAAATTAACATCTCATTTTACTGTAATTAGAAATGACAAAAATCTCAATGTTGGCAGTGGCGAGTGAAGTTCTGTAAGTGTTATTTAATCAATCTATTAGATTTGCATACATTTGCAATTACATTTTCCATCCACCAACAGAATAGGCAAAAGGACATTCATATAATTCGAGCTGACTTCAGATCTAACTTTGTAAGATTTCATCTTTGTAAAGGTTTCAATTTAAAGACGTGTTTTTACCAATGAATACATAACCTGCTAATGCAATGAATGTTGAGAAAATGTCAAGGTTCAAATTTGCTTTGTTAAAGGCGGGCTTGAAGATGTCTTTGAGATTTATTATAGAAACCAATGAAAAAAGAAAACAGAAATATTCAATAGTATGTTCTGAGAAGGCTTTTATCACTTGCGTTACCTTTTTGAAAATATTTTCTCAGTCTGTACAGTACAGTGGGTACGGAAAGTATTCAGAATTTAAGGGGGTCTGAATACTTTCCGTACCCACTGTATATGCAATTGCACACAAGAGTATATGAATTCATTTCATTCATTTCTACCAAATAAATCATCACTTTCTATTAGATTATTTGCACATATGTTCTTTAAAAAAAAACAGTCAGAAAGTTGCATATTGACAAACTCTTTCAGAGAATCTTCCCATTTCAAATTTCCGCACACACATTATTAACCATAACAATTCAAGTCCAAAACTGATATGCTGCTCTTGATAAAAGAAAGACTTACATTTTTCATTATTTTCCTGAGATGTTTCAGTATTCTGAGAGAAACAGCGATAAAAATAATTTCAAACACAAGAATAATCAATTGTGGAGGATTTGCCTGTTTTAAGGAAGACAGAATATTTCTGCTAGGTGCATTCTCAGAAGGGCAATCCTGCATAATATCTTCATCTAATAACTGCCATTTCTTTAATGCGTGTTCTTCCATACTAGGCTTCTCAAAAAGGGTTTGAATAACTACCTTTCGAATTACCTGAGAGAGTCGTTTCAGTAATGGCTTTTTAATCACCTTGAAAAATCACTATTGCATCACAAAACTTTCTCACATGGTGCTGAAAAAAAGGTTTCCTTTGGATTTAATGCTCTTGGCAAAGTGTCTGCCTCGTCTTTTTCTCTCAATCCCTCACATACAGTATTTCTCTCCCTCTACCACCATCAATCTTCAATTTGACTCACAGACCAATCTTTTCCATTTTTGACAAATTATACTGCAACCTCATTAAAGACAATAGTAATGAAGAGCAGGGTATGGATTTAGTCTTTTGGAGTGTGTTTTTGTTTGTGGCCATCTAACACACAATGCAAATTGAGTTGAGTCCATAAATAGATGTTATTAGTCTCAGGGATCTCTAAACTTGGTGATGTGGATCCTCAGCTAAGAGAAAATAATTGCCAGTGCTCTACGCTTCACAGATCTCTCTCCTCAATTTCTTTTGTTGATAAACACTCACGATGCACAAGCACTTTAAACAGCCCACAGATAAAGAAATAAAGAGAAGAATACTATCACTTTAGCTCACTTCCTTATTGACATTCAGTGATTTTCGTAAGGACTAGCCATTTAATGCGGAGCTCCTGAAATTTGTGCAGATCTGAGGTTCATTTTCAATGCTCATTTGCAGTCTTTCGACTCATCAGCAGTTTTATCATGTTATGATCAAATATGCCCTCAACATCTTGCAACTATACATATTTAACAACGCAAACTCTACTAGATTCTAAAAATGCGACAACTGTGGAATGTAAATGGCTTGTTTACTCTGCGTGTCTGCATAGCGAAGCAGCATTAACCCTGTTCCTGCTTTGCTTAGCATCTTGAAGATGATCGCAGTGCTTCCATTTTTTTAATGAAATTCTGAAACTGAATAATTTAATGACATTAAAGAAATATTTTACCCAAAAGGCCATCCAAGATGTAGATAAGTTTGTTTCTTCATGGGAACAGATTTGGAGAAATTTAGCGACACTTGCTCACCAATGTATCCTCTGCAGTGAATGGGTGCCGTCAGAATTAGAGTCCAAACAGCTGATAAAAAACATCACAATAATCCACAGTAATCCACACAACTCCAGTCCATCAATTAACATCTAGTGAACTGTACTGTATGTTTGTAAGGAACAAAACCTTTATTAATGCCTTTTAGCTTTAAACCATCTATAATCCATAATAACACTTCCTCCAGTGAAAAGTCCATGCCCCCTTTGTCAGCTCACATCAAAATCCACCAACATATTTGTTTATAACTGTTTTGGACTGTTTTTACTTTTAAACAGGGCTTGGTCTGTGCATATTTCTCTCCTTCTCAACACAAAGTGTTTTGCTTCACAAGATGTTAATTGATGTACTGGAGTGGTGTGGATTATTGTGATGTTTTATCAGCTGTTTGGACTCTCATTCTGACGGCACCCATTCATTGCAGAGGATCTGCTGGTGAGCAAGTGATGTAATGCTACATTTCTCTAAATCTGTTCCGATGAAACTCATGTACATCTTGGATGGCCTGGTGGTGAGTACATTTTCAGAAAATTTTTATTTTTGGGTGAACTATTCCTTTAACAGTTGTTCAAGATCTGCATTATTTTACTGAAAGTGATGAAACACTGTTACACTGTAACAACATTTGTAGGATATGAATTGTAATCTGAATGAAATTTGAAGAGAGAGAAATGGTTAAATAGACATCAGTCATGAATCAGACTTAAGGGCCTCTTGAAATTGATTGCATTGTAATGTGTAGAGAATATTGCAAACTAATATTCCAAGCTGACATTATTAAGATGGCTCATTATTGACAATATTTCAGCTGATGTTGAGCTCAATGCATGAAGTGAACATACTGGTAAAGTCATAGAATTTCAGAGTCTAGACAGCGTTATAAACTTTGCATACACCTTTATTCCTTATAAAAGAGTTCACATACTTAATGCTAATAAGAAAATAATTTTGCATCTCACTTTCCTTGAATCCGTCCAAATCACTGTTGACAGGACAACCTTTGAAAAATTATTGAAAAAAAATGATGCCGCCCCGGGCTCCAGCCCTCAGACGATTGTGCAGGTGAGCTGAGGTTTTGAACAAATGCCCATTGATTATATACAACACTATTTCAATCAAATTCTCCATATTCTAAAAGGTTAAATGTGTAATTTATGCTCCCCTACTGGCAGTCCCCTATTGTTGTTATTATTGTTATTGTTGTTATATTATTGTGTATTATTGTTATTATTTTTTTAAATAAATTAATACTTTTATTCAGCAAGAAGGTATTAAACTGAAAAGTGACAGTAAAGACATTTACATGTTTACCTTTCTTTCCAAATAAAGGTGGTTCTTTTAGAATTTTTGATTAAAGGGGTCATATGATGCTGCTAAAAAGAACATTATTTTGTGTATTTGGTGTAATGAAATGTGTTTATGCGGTTTAAAGTTAAAAAAACACATTATTTTCCACATACTGTACATTATTGTTTCTCCTCTATGCCCCGCCTTTTTGAAACACGTCGATTTTTACAAAGCTCATCGGTCTGAAAAGCGAGGTGTGCTGTGATTGGCCAGCTATCCAGTGCGTTGTGATTGGCCGAATACCACAAGCGTGAGACGGAAATGTTACGCTCCTCACATACTGTTGATGCCGTGGCCCGGCCGGAGCGACGAGAAAAAAACAGTAAAACCCATTACAAACGAGGCATTTGTTGCATCCAGTGGGGACATAGAGTGAGCTGAGGCCGGGCTAGCGTGAGCGGAAGCGACGGGCTTGAGAACGGCGCGGCCGGCGATTTTGACGAAGGAGCGTCCGGAAGGACATGTGACGACTCCGGGCTGGACTCCGCTTCCTCCACGGTGAAAGCCGATCCGGCGTTCCACAGCGCAAAGGTGTAGTATTTCTTCAGCGACCAGCACAGATCAGCTCCAGGCATGACGAAGCAGATATCATCCTCTTTTGGAAGACCAAACAAAGTAGTTTCGCTTTTACAACGAAGCACACAGCGTCTTTACGACGTTGCAGCGGAAACAACAATACTACAGCGAGAATAAAAGTTACGCCTTCTTTCTTTGCGTGAACATTTGGGCAGCGTTATGCAAATCTTCCCACATAGTGAGGTAGATATGTGGGGGCGTGTTAGAACGAGCCGTTTTAGGTAGGTGTGGCTGACTCTGAACTTTTATAAAGAATATCTCTTTGGATTTGAGACTTTAGTCTTTGCAACTTTACAGATCTTCTTTATGCACCAAGAGCTTGTAACGCTCCAAAGAGAAAGGAAAAATTGAAATCGCATCATATGACCCC
Source organism: Sinocyclocheilus anshuiensis (assembly GCF_001515605.1). NCBI lineage: Eukaryota > Metazoa > Chordata > Actinopteri > Cypriniformes > Cyprinidae > Sinocyclocheilus > Sinocyclocheilus anshuiensis. The sequence continues at coordinate 14,512 of NW_015559057.1, read as the reverse complement.
TTTAAATAAATGCAGTCTTGGTGAGCATAAGAGACTTCTTTCAAAAACATTCAAAAATCTTACCAATCTCAAACTTTTGGTAGTGTAGATGCTCAAATTAAACTTATCATTCTAGATCGCAAGTCAACTAGCTTTCCGTACCACTAGCCGATAAGTCTGCTAACTTATCACAATGTCAACTTATTAACCTTGTATGAGACCAGGCCAAACAGATTGCAATTCCGTTTTATGCCACTAGTGGCACCGAAATTGCACTATTCTATTTGAAACAGCTCAAATTAACTCAAATCAAGGAATTCTCATTGGAATACTTATAGAGTTGCCGATTCAAACTACTTTTCAAATCCAAGGTCATTGCTCCAGGTTGTCTTATGGAGTGCAATTCACCAAGCACTAGAAGTCAGACTGTTGGACTGAAGCTGGTAAATAACATTCTTAAAGATCATAAATATTTAATATGTTGTGCAGTAGAGTAAAACAGGGTAAAGGTTCAGCTGGCATTTGGATATGATGTGGAGACGGAGCTCTGACTGGCTCAAAGGAACAGCAGGCAACAGCAGAATGCAGAATTACCCCATGTGTGATATGGAATACTATATCAGAACGTCAGCATCCACCACATCATAAGGCTGTTTTCATTATTGCAGTCCTGTCCTTCTGAACTAAACGATATGCTTTCCAGTCTCTAGTCAAAAGTAATAAATTGTAGATATGGTGTTTTATTTTGTGTATGAGGAGACATTAAAAGCAAATGTGAATCCTGACTTTTAGGGGATATGCCACATTTTATTGACAGAGATTAGTAGGGTGGACACTATTCAGGCAGACAGAGGTGTAATGGAATTGGGACATGGGCTGCATTCAGATCTGCATCTAACACTTGAGCATAAAGTTTTAGCGTAGAGTTGTGCATTTACTACTAAGCCACAGCTCAGCTCAGCTCAAGTGAAAATGTATCTTTTTATTGCCATAAACAGAAAGTAAAGAAGGCAAATTTAGACAAAGATCACGTTCGTTTTGCATTTACCAATAATCATCAGCAGAAATATTTAAGAATTGCAAAATGGCTCCAAATACTTTACAATAAATGTTATATTATAACAGGCACAGTTGACAGTAATTGTAATGTATAATATTTTAACATTTTAGGGCAAATAATAATAAAAATGACTGAACTGGCACACTTGACGGTAATTTTAATGCAAAATATAATTTATATATAATTTTATATAATAAAAATACATATGTAATATTTTAACATTTTAAGGAACATAAGAATAAAACTGACTGATCTGGCACACTTGACAGTAATTGTAATGTAAAATCTTTTTTTTTAAAAAGCATTAATATAATATTTTAACATTTCAGTGCACATAACAAAAATAACTGAACTGGCACACACTTGACCCTAATTTTAATGATACATATTTTTATAATAAAAACATTAATATAATATTAACATTTTAGGTCACATAAGAAAAAAAATGACTGAACTGTCCTGCATTTTTTTAAATTATAAATATATTAATTAATATATTAGGCTCTGTTAAAGTGTTAAAATGTGATAATTATGAATTTTTCATTTGAATATCCTTGTCTTCGAAAGAATGTAATTCTGAGCCCTGATATAGAGCATTACATTGTGCATGTTATGGAGAAATGATCCACTATATGCTATAATGTGAATGATGGCAGATAAGGATATGTAAATATAAGTGTCTGATTAGCTAAATGGAAACCTGCTGGCTCAGCTCCTTGGTTCAGGTAATAAGAAAAACACTTAGATGGGAGACAGTGATTCAGAGAGGCAGTCGAAGAAAATTCAGGTGCCTGATTCCATTAGAGCTGCAGTTTCTCATCGGAGAACAATAACCCAAACACTTTTCATCTTTTGAAGCTCTGATTCAGCCAAATGGATGATAAAGATGGTAAATGTGCCAAAGTTTATCATCAAATGTCTCAGCAGCATATGTCAGTCCAGTGTGTCAGGTGTACTAATACAGTATATATTCTAGAGCATACTATTCAGCAACTCAGGCAGTCCTTTTTACATTAAGTGGTGCAGGCAACAGAACGCTGCATTCCAGCCAAGAACGGTTACAGACAGCTGAAATAGTCCTGCTGTCGACCAGGACTGACTAAGTGGGTAGAAAGCCTGGTTCTCAAAGGTTGACGGCACACGGATGGCAGGAAAAGCCGGCAGGTGCCAACGTAGATCGGCAGCATCGGACTATTTCAGCTGGCGAAGGGTAGACAGCTAGTCACTTTGAGAAAATGATGCTGACTTTCAGAAAATACTAATTTATGAAGAAGTGATGTAGGTGAAAGGAACTAAAACTGGATAAAAATGGCTTTTTCAAGATGTGTTTTTTTTTCTTAAGTTAGCTGGTGCAATATGCTTTAACTTCATATCTTTCAAGTCTTCATGGTTAACATTAATACTGTAAAACCAGACCATAACATATTATTTTAGGGCTGGGTAAAAAATATCGATATCTTGATATATAGTTAACTACTTAAACTCTGCGATACATAGTTAATCGATTCTTAAATCCCAAGAATCGATTATTCTAGCCTGTTTTCAGTTAATGGACGGAACATTGAAGGGCACTTCCCATCCAATAAATCGCAATAAGCATTGTGCATTGGTACTTTTAATATGAAACAAAGTCTCAGATTTCAAATTCTGACCATTGTATTCCAGTATTCAAACAATTAATGCCGTTTTGGCATTAAAAAAACGAATTGAAGTTAGAAATATTATTATGTAATTGTAACTTTATTATTTTAAAAACTTCATTAAGTGTAATTTTAACAAATCAGTCAATTTTAACCTTCAATATTAAAGTAATGTAGTACCAACTGACTCTCATGTATATTTTACAGCATTAGTTGAGAGATTTTGTTTCCTTGAGAAAATTTGGTATGCACAGTACCTGATATATATCAAAAATAATCGATATTGAATCGAATCGAATAGGTAATCGAATCGAATCGCAAGCATGTGAATGAGAATCGAATCGAATCGTGAAATGTGTGTCAAAACCCAGCCCTATATTATTTAGGTATGTTTCTCCACAAGAATGCAAACTCCACCTGTGAATATGCTGATGTGAAGTCAAAAGCATCAGGGGGTAAAAAACGTATAAATTACTTATAAAAATAGTCACTGAAAATATTATGGAAAATGTGTCTTACAAAAAAAAAATACTTGATAGAAAATGAAAGGCTGTCAATGGAGAAAGATGCTTTTTGCCTTCACAATGGTTAGTTGCAACTTCTGGTAATGAGGCTAACTTTCTGAAGTTAATACCAAATTTGAATCATACAAAATTAAATGCAAACTGTCATTCTGAAGTTTGGGGTTGGTATGATTTTTTTAATGTTTTTAAAATAAGTATCTTATGCTCACCAAGGATGCATTTATTTGAACAAAAATATAGTAAAAACATGAAAATTGTGAAATATTATTACAAATTAAAAGAACATTCAATATCTTTTAAAATGTAATTTATTCTCATAATGGCAAAGCAGCCATTACTCAAGACTTCGGTGTCACGTGATCCTTCAGAAATCATGCTGCTTGACATTTTTGTGGAAACTGTGATTTTTTTTCAGGATTATTTGGTGATTAGAAAGGTCAAAGAAACAGGATTTATTTGAAATAGATTTTTTGTAACAATGTATATCTTTACTATCACTTTTCATCAATTTAATGCATCCTTGCTGAATAAAAGTATTAATTTCTTTCTCATTTTTATTAATTAATTAATTTGTTTATTTATTTACTTACTTACTTACTCACTCACTCACTCACTCACTCACTCAACCCAATGCATATACAGGTAAATAAATTGGATCCAGCAGTGGTTGGCCTGTAATGTTCTTATCACATGGTGAAATGGCCGTTTATAATTTTAGCACTGCTAAAATGATGTCCTTCACCCATGTGAAGTCAGATTGCTTTCAGATAACATTTTATAATCCAGGATGTAAGAATCAATACTAGCTGATCAACGCACATATGCATATAAAGATGAGGAAAAATCCCTTGTCAAAAGTAAGGTATGAATTCACCCCAGCTGTGTGACTGTTTAAATATGTTCTTATGGGAAGAAAATGTCTGTGTGGGCCTTGGCGCTCACGAGAAAGCTTACATTTCGTTCAATTCCATATTCAAGTGTAAAATCCTCAGCAGATCCTTTGCAAACCTAATTGAAAATTCCATTTCACGTTATTTCACCAGTGCTATTTCCACTTGGGGGCTCTTGTCTTATTCCAGTTCCAGATATATACATTACCATCCCAGTGTAGCCCTACAGGGCTACAGGTTTGAAATTAAGGATGAAATTAAGTTGAGCAAAACTAATGATGGTTGGATGAACCCTTCTTCTTTTTCCCATTTATGGTTCCAGCAGAATCCAAAACATGATTGATGCTGGGCCAGCACCGCGCATTACTTCTGGCTATACACACAGTGAAGCTTGTGTTTGTCTCACCTGAATGGCTGAGTGATGGACTGCGTGTCATTACCGACGATGTACGTTAGTCAAAATGGATCCTGAAGACTTGGCACGCATCTATTCTAATGGCTCAGAGATGGTATGTAAGGAAAGCCCTGTGCTGATGTGGTAGTCAATTGTAAAAATTCCCTAAGGAGATTTTTTATTCATTTTTTTTTTTTTTTAATGCAATGATTCATTTTTGGAAATAGATTATTATTTGTATTATCATTATAGATTTTATTTGAATGATTTTTTTAATACGTCTATATAGATTTTTTTTTTTAATTAAGTTTTAGGTTTTAGTTGTATTTGTTTAGTTTGAGTTATTTTAGTACTTCAGTTTAAACTAAACAAAAATAAGAAATATGTTGCCATGGCAACAATTTCAGTTAATGTTTATTTCATTTAAAGTGTTTTTTAAAATGTGTCTAATTTTTATTAGTTTTAATTAAGTTGTAGTTAGTGCTGTCAAACGATTAATCGCGATTAATCACATCCAAAATAAAAGTTTTTGTTTACATAATATTTATGTGTGTGCTGTGTATATTTATTATGTATATATAAATACAGACACATGCATGTATATATTTAAGAAAAATATGTTATGTTTATATATTAAATATATTTATATATAATATAAAATACAAGAATATAAATGTATATGCATGTAAATATTTCCAAAATATATACTGTATGTGTGTGTATTTATATATAAATAATAAATATACACAGTACACACCCATATATTATGTAAACAACAACTTTTATGTTAGATGTGATTAATCGCGATTAATCGTTTGACAGCACTATAGTTTTTAGTTTTATTTATTTAGTTTTAGTTATTTAAGTTTAAACTATACAAAAATTAGAAATGTTGCCCTGAAAACTAGCTGAAATAAAATGTAAATAAATATTTTTTAATATTTTATTTTATTTCAGTTAATGTTCATTTTATTTCAAGTATTTTTTTAAATGTCTATATATTCTATTATTAAGTTTAATTTTTAGTTTTATTTAAATTAAATTTAAATTAATTAATTAATAAGTCTAATCCAAAGGGTTAAGGTTAGATCATTAAACCAAGCAACTGCCATTGAAATAATGGAAATTCTAACAAATAGCTTTCTCCATATTATAGGTCTCCTTTCATACTAACATATTTTACAGTTTCATGTCTTTTGAGTTGAGGAATAAAGTCAATAGCATATGGAAAATATAGGCTCAGTAACTGGTCAGATACTGCCCTCTCTCCTCTTTATCTCTCATGTTCCATCAAGGACTTTGGTTCCATGCAGCTCGCTTTGTTTCATGAGCATAATCTGCCATCTAGTGCCATTGCAGCGACTGCAAAAAAATATGTGGAAACCTGATGTGGACTAATAAAATATAGTATGATAAAAGTCTACGTGAACTGTAATCTAGGAGAGATGGATAGATTTGCACCTCATCGACCGTCTGAAATATGCTTTTTTTTTTATTTTAAGTTTTAATGCACAGCCTGCACCAAACCCACCTTCGTTACCATCTGACTGAGGTTGGACAGGCTTTAAGAAATTCCCTCAATGGAAGCAGCAAATACACAGAGCCAAATGAAGCTAATCAGCATTCTGCTCAGTGGAGGGAAGCGAGTTGTGGGATCTGCCCTATGACTTCAACGTGGGCCGAAACGAATATGAGCCAATGGGACAGTAATTAGAGTGAGGAGGGCAGCGGTGGTGTCTAACTTTATAAGTGCAGAGAAGCTGCAGATGTCACTCAAGAATCCAGCAGATGAGATGAAATACACTTAATAAGAGCCAGATGTATGAATTATTGATTTGCATGTGCATGCACAACAGATGTGCATATCTCGTTTGAACTAAAAAACCCAACTATCTCACAGAATCTGCCATAAACATCATGTATGCAAGCCTATGGCTATTTTCTGGAATTAGATCAAACAAATCAATGTCTGTTTCATGAATGAATCACTCTTATAAATTGGTTATTTTCACAGGAATGGTCAAGCGGGTTATATATAGCTCTGTGTGTGTGTGTGTGTGTGTGTGTGTGTGTGTGTGTGTGTGTGTTTTTCTTGGTGGCACAGTAAGACAGCATAATGCTATATTACAGTAGCCTAATGAAACTTACAGGTAAGTGAGTTATGATGATTCAGCCTCTCTGATTGGATCAATTGATTGATTGATCGTTTGTGCAATCAGTGTCTTGCATTATATGATTCTAATAGACAGGAGGATATCATAATTTTATTGATATAATGATCAATATAATGATTTAAGATTAAAATTTACATATAAGTATAAGGGTAAGTCATCATTTCTTTTAAAGTTTTCTACCATTTTAATCTTTTGTGTCTTTTTGTACGTTTTTTTTTTTATTTGTCAAATGTTATGAAGATAATGAAATGTAGAAATAATGTCTTCACTTTTGGTGTGATAATTATTTTACAAAGTGTATTTGGTAACACTTTACAATAAGGTTCATTAGTTAACGGTAATTAACTGTATTAGTCAACATGAACTAAGCATGAACGATACTTCTACAGCATTTATTGATCTTAGTTAATATTAATTTCAACATTTACTAATACATTATTACAATCAAAAGCTGTATTTGTTCAAATCAGTTAATGCACTGTGAACTAACATGAACAAACGATGAATAACTGTATTTTCATTAACTAACATTAACAAAGATTAATAAATAGCCTACTGTAACAAATGTATTGTTCATTGTTAGTTCATGTTAGTTAATAAAGTGTTACCATATATTCCATAAAGCCTCCCGATTAATATATTAATAAATGACATGATATATTCATGCTGCACCTGTAGATGTCACTGTGAGTTTAGTCTTTTTAGACCAGAGAATCCCTTTTGAGCCACCGTAGCCGGTTTATATAACGCCTTCACGCGGAAATCCCGCCCCTTTCCCCCCCTCGCTCGCAGGACGTGTAAGTGTTAGCACTTTAGCTCTGTCAAATGAATCCATGTAAATCTGCATCAATCCATCAATATTCACGTTTCATACATATATGGTATGAAAGAAGAAGTAGACATGTGTCATTAATCGAAATATTTTCCAGAAGCTGTGTAGAATAGCATTGTAATGAAGTGTTTTTCTGCATTGCAGGGTCGAGTCGCTCCTGAAACAGAATGGTGAGAACGTTTATATATATAGCGTTCGCGTTTTTGATTAAATGGAAAAATATAGTGTACATCAGTTTTAGTGACATTTGTTCTAAAATGCTAAGCTGAAATCAATTTTAAGTGAAATCACAGGATAGCAGAAGGTTGCTAATGGCGGTGAAATAGAGGATTGTCACGCTGATGAATAACCTGGAAATGTTAGAGAATTTTTATGAGTAATACAGCAGAATATTAAAGGCTTGTCCGATAATCATAAAGAAGCAGTTGAGAAACAGTTGTTATTTTAAGATATTGAATGGGCTACGTTCTAACGTTTAAATGTCATAGTATGTCTAATATGTGGTGTTCATCTTTACAGCCACGCAAAATTGAAGAAATCAAAGATTTCCTGCTTACAGCAAGGAGGAAGGATGCCAAGTGTAAGTTTGATTTCTAATAAACCAGTCATGGTTCATTTATGATATCTCCGTGATGTTTTTCCTTTTTAGGTTTCTCCTGTAGTGCTGTATGTTGCTTTTTTTATTGTGACATGGTTTGCATGCTCTTATTATGTGTGTTGTTTTGATGCTGTTAACTATTAAGCATGGTGTGTCTTTAAAGGGGTCATTTGATGCGATTTAAATTTTTCCTTTCTCTTTGGAGTGTTACAAGCTCTTGGTGCATAAAGAAGATCTGTAAAGTTGCAAATACTAAAGTCTCAAATCCAAAGAGATATTCTTTATCAAAGTTCAGAGTCAGCCACACCTACCTAAAATGGCTCGTTCTAACACGCCCCCACATATCTACCTCACTATGTGGGAAGATTTGCATAAATGTTCACGCAAAGAAAGAAGGCGTAACTTTTAGTCTCGCTGTAGTTTTGTTGACAATAATTATTTTTTTTTTTTTTTACTTTAAACCACATAAACACATTTCATTACACCAAATACACAAAATAATGTTCTTTTTAGCAGCATCATATGATCCCTTTAAACTATTCACATTAAAACGGTGCATCTCAATCCTGGAGGACTGCACATTTTGGATGTCTTTCATATTGGGGGTGGGGAAGTCGTGGCCTAATGGTTAGAGAGTCGGACTCGTAACCCAAAGGTTGCGGGTTCGAGTCTCGTACAGGCAGGGATTGTAGGTGGGGCGAGTGAATGTACCGCGCTCTCTCCCACCTTCAATACCACGACTGAGGTGCCCTTGAGCAAGGCACTGAACCCCCAACTGCTCCCCGGGTGCTGCAGAAAAAAAATGGCTGCCCACTGCTCCGGGTGTGTGTTCACGGTGTGTGTGTGTGTGTGTTCACTGCTGTGTGTGTGCACTTTGGATGGGATAAATGCAGAGCACTAATTCCAAGTATGGGTCACCATACTTGGCCACATGTCACGTCACTTTAATATTGGACACACACTTCTGGTTAAGAGACTAGAAATGAGCAGATCTATTGATGCATTCAAGTCCTCCTGGGAAGTTGGTATTTACGAGTTGACAAGGTGCGTTCAAGTCACTTTGGTCGGAACAAGATAGAGGTTTCTCTTTTCTATATAAAATTCAATGATTATTTTAAACTACATTTACAAAATGATGAATAAAGAGTGTGCATCATGGACCCTTTTCTCAAGACTGTGATGACTCGTTTAACGGTCATCAGCATCGTAAATTCTCGAAAGATTTTCATATTTGTATTAAAAAAATAAATAAAAAGTATGTACATTTATAACACTATTCTTTGTATTATATCACCTTTGCATCAAATTACAAAAAAAGTTAACGCTAATGCGAGGGTGTTTCTAATGCAGTGTCTATGGGAGGGACGGTACATTTGACATGGTTCTCTCTTCTGATTGCCGTTATCAGTCTCTCTCTTTTTTTCCTTTTATTGAAAGTCATGAAAACACTATCGTGGAGTTTCTCTTTTGTTATTTGAGCAAATGGGAATGCAAAAAAATATATTTGTGGTACTCTCCCATTCACTGCTATTCAAGTTAACCCAACTATGACGACTTCTGCTGCTGAGAAACCCGGAAATGTGAAAAAGGTCCATTGTGTTTTTTGCTTTTTTTCTGTTTTTATTCAATTTATGAAGGTGATTTAAAGGGAATCATTATATATTCTATGGTAATTATACAATAATATAATATTTTGTATATGTAACTTAAGTAGTTTTATTGTACATAACAAAAAAAAATTATCATGTCAACAAATTTACCATCAATACAGATGCTGCATATCTATATTCTTTGGCTGCATCCATTGCATCCTACGTTTTCTTGATACGCCCTCATCTCGGAAACTCGGGGCTTAAAGAAAATTTCGAGTTTCCCACTCGTAATAAAGACTTTGTGATGCCGTTCATGTGCGTTCAATTCGTAAATAAGATCGATCCAACATGAGTCATGACTTGAACGCACCATGGGTCATGTGTTGAATAAGACATCCAAAATGTGTAGTATTGGGGTTTTTACAGGACCAGGATTGACGAGTCTTAGTTTGAATAGTTTTTGTACTTGTGGTCTGACAGAACAGAATGTAGAGTAAGGACTACATTCTGTGATTTGTGACACGCTGATTGTGTTAATGGTATCGGTATCATTTTTCAACAATTCCGAATTCTAAGCATATTTAGCATCTGCGTTGGCTACTGGAAATATGTTTGCTAGTTTTGATGGACGTTCTCCAAATTCATGCGTTGTGTTCCAACAGCTGTCAAGATCAAGAAGAACAAGGACAATGTGAAGTTCAAGGTCCGCTGCAGCAGATACCTGTACACATTGGTCATCACAGACAAAGAGAAGGCTGAGAAGCTCAAGCAGTCCCTGCCACCAGGTGAGTCCTCAAAAACACCACATGAAACAGCCAAGATTGTGACAGAACACATAATAGTGTTATTATAAATGGCAAGAGAGAATCAAATCCATAAACTGGTTGCAGGATAATGCTTTTGCAGAAATTATCAACCTCAAGGATTTGTGCTAAATGTTTTGCTGTAGAAATGTTGTTTTGGTTTGATTAAAAACGAACACGTAGTGGATCTTGTAATGTGAATGTAAAAGAGTAAACTTACAAACAATAGGGAATGTTAACATTTCCAGGCCTGTGAAATTAAAGCTTTAATTTTAAAGCTTACAGATTTTATTGATGGGAGGGAAAAAAAGCTATTTTGAGGTTCTTATAAAGTGCTTACAACTAACAGGAAAATGATGGAAATGCTGTGATTTTTGAGAAGTGTGCAAGATGTCCAAACACTTTGGGCTTGTTCTGTGCCCACTGTGCATTTACACGCTTGCTAGAATAATGATGGACCAAGTGCTGGGTTTCGCATCACCCAGAGACTTCAGTTCCACCGGTTCACTAACACTTACAGCTGTGTCAGACCTGGACTCTGTCCCTTCAAGGGTTACTGTAAATATGACCCATCTCTCTCTTGTTTCAGGTCTGGCTGTGAAGGAGCTGAAGTAGCTGTCTGTCTTGTACAAAATGTAATAAAATTGGGAAAATTTAAGAATTGTGTTTTGTTTGCTTCTTGATAATCTTTTATAGTGAAATATCTAGTCCATCTCTGTGCTTATTTAGGGTTAGGTAAACACTACCTTTCAGAAGTTTGGGGTCAGTTCTTTTTAATGAAATGTATTTTTTTTATTCCGCAAGGATGCATGAAATTGATCAGTGAAGATTTACATTGTTACAAAAGACTATTTCAAATGTTACATTTACTACATCTTTTCTGTTTTGAGTGGTTCTAGAGCACTGAAGACTAGGGTAATGGCTGCTGAAAGTTTGAATGTTAAATAAATATAAAATGTTTATTTTAAATTGTAATGTTTTACAATATATATATTTTTTTTATATAAATGCAGCCTAGGTGACAATAAGACTTCTTCCAAAAACATAATACAATCGCACTGACTCTAACTTTTAGAATGGTTGTGTACTTTGTTCCTTTTAGGGAAATTTTCCTTGACCTCAAAGTTGGCTTTTTAGCCAAAATGTTTGTTAATTTAAGACCTTTTAATTAAGTGTGTCAAAGCATTTGGTTTGCACCATATCAAACAATACCCTCGTAAACTTACACTTCCTGCAGAATTACTGTAGTTTAACTTGTTTTGAAAGGCCGTGATATATAAAGCCAGTCTAAACACATTTATGAAACGTGGATGTGATAAAACGAATACATCTTATGCCTCTAATGGAGTATTTAGTATGTCTACCTTTGAAATGTAGCATTTTATCAGGTTAGTTTTTCATTGGTGGGTTCAATTTGTGAATTTAAACCTTTTCAAACAATGTTTAGAAATTGCTTTATGTAATCTCAAACTAAATGAAAAATAATACTGACATCTGCCAATTACTGGCATTCTGTTCAAGTTCATGAAACTACAAGGTTGGTAGTTAAGAATTTAATGCTGATAGTTCAACAAATTTAGGAGAAAAAGTTTACTGTGCAGAACCATGACAACAGGATTGACATTTTAAGATCTTATAAACCTAACAAAACCAACATGAGAACATGATCTTAAAAAATTCACATCTAAAATAACATTTACATTTAGTCGTTTAGCAGACACTTTTATCCAAAGTGACTTACAAATGAGGACAATGGATGGAAGCAATCAAAATCAACAAAAGAGCAATGATATGCAAGTGCTATAACAAGTCTCAGCTTAAGGCAGTACACATAGCAAGGTTTTTTTTATTATATAATAAAAAGAAAACAATAGAAAAAGAATAGAGCAAGCTAGTGTTAGAGACCTCTTTTTGCTTCTGTTAAATGTATAATAAATAAAACGAAAACGGAATACAAAAAGCTTAGAGAAGAGAAGATTGAAGAATAACCTCACTGAAAATCAATGGAGCATTAATTTTCATAGTGATGAGTCTATTTTTGTTGATTTGCTTGTAAAAGTTTGCGTCAGCTTTTTATTGCAGTATTTTAACGTGTTCATGAATCATGAGGGACTGAATCATATGGAAGCCCGTTTCCGCCACTGAATAAAACATAAAAGAGGTAATTGCGACTTTTTATCTCACAATTCTGACTTTTTTTCCTCAGAACTGCGTGATATAAGCTCGCAATTGCGAGACATAAAGTCGCAATTCTGAGAAAGTCAGAACTGCGAGATATAAACTCACAATTCTGATTTTTTTTTCTCGCAATTCTGACTTTTTTTTCGCAGAATTGTTAGATATAAACTCGCAATTCTGAGAACATATCAGTCTTTTTCCCCCCTCAAATTTGGAGTTTATATTTGATAAACAATTGCGAGTTTACATCTCACAATTCTGAGAAAAAATGTCAGAATTGCGAGTTTTTATCTCGCAATTCTGACTTTATGGCTCCCAATTGTGAGTTTTTATCTCGCAATTCTGACTTTATAGCTCCCAATTGTGAGTTTATTTCACGCAGCTCGCAATTGTGAGTTTATTTCACGCAATTCTGACTTTATAGCTCCCAATTGTGAGTTTATTTCACGCAATTCTGACTTTATAGCTCCCAATTGTGAGTTTATTTCACGCAATTTTGACTTTATAGCTCGCAATTGTGAGTTTATTTCTTGCAATTCTGACTTTATAGCTCGCAATTGTGAGTTTATTTCACGCAATTCTGACTTTATAGCTCGCAATTGTGAGTTTATTTCACGCAATTCTGACTTTATAGCTCCCAATTGTGAGTTTATATCACGCAGTTCTGACTTTATGTTTATATCACGCAATTCTGACTTTATAGCTCGCAATTGTGTTTATTTCACGCATTTCTGACTTTATAGCTCCCAATTGTGAGTTTATATCACGCAGTTCTGACTTTATAGCTCCCAATTGTGTTTTTATCTCGCAATTCTGACTTTATAGCTTGCAATTGTGTTTATTTCTCGCAATTCTGACTTTATAGCTCCCAATTGTGTTTATTTCACGGAATTCTGACTTTATAGCTCCCAATTGTGAGTTTATTTCATGCATTTCTGACTTTATAGCTCCCAATTGTGAGTTTATATCACGCAATTCTGACTTTATAGCTCACAATTGTGAGTTTTTATCACGTAATTCTGACTTTATAGCTCCCAATTGTGTTTATTTCACACAATTCTGACTTTATAGCTCACAATTGTGTTTTTATCACGTAATTCTGACTTTATAGCTCACAATTGAGTTTTTATCACGTAATTCTTACTTTATAGCTCACAATTGTGAGTTTTTATCACGTAATTCTGACTTTATAGCTCCCAATTGTGAGTTTTTATCTCACAATTCTGACTTTATAGCTCCCAATTGTGAGTTTTTATCACGTAATTCTGACTTTATAGCTCGCAATTGTGAGTTTATTTCACGCAATTCTGACTTTATAGCTCACAATTGTGAGTTTATTTCTCGCAATTCTGACTTTATAGCTCGCAATTGTGTTTATTTCACGCAATTCTGACTTTATAGCTCGCAATTGTGAGTTTATTTCACGCAATTCTGACTTTATAGCTCCCAATTGTGAGTTTATTTCACGCAATTCTGACTTTATAGCTCGTAATTGTGAGTTTATTTCACGCAATTCTGACTTTATTGCTCCCAATTGTGAGTTTATATCACGCAATTCTGACTTTATAGCTCCCAATTGTGAGTTTATATCTCGCAATTGTGACTTTATAGCTCGCAATTGTGAGTTTATTTCACGCAATTCTGACTTTATTGCTCCCAATTGTGAGTTTATATCACACAATTTTGACTTTATAGCTCCCAATTGAGTTTATTTCACGCAATTCTGACTTTATAGCTCGCAATTGTGAGTTTATTTCTCGCAATTCTGACTTTATAGCTCGCAATTGTGTTTATTTCACGCATTTCTGACTTTATAGCTCGCAATTGTGAGTTTATTTCACGCAATTC
>NW_015559056.1:0-791 GCF_001515605.1 Sinocyclocheilus anshuiensis | reverse complement strand
ACATAACACACTAACACATTTCTAATATTCAAATCCGTTAAAGGGTTAGTTCACCCCAAAATGAAAATTAGAGGGTGAACAAAGGCCTCCTGTAGCGAATCGATGCATTTTTGTAAGAAAAATATCCATATTCAAAACGTAATAATCACTTTAATCTAGCTTGCGCCAGCAGTTGTACACAGAAGCAGTTCCGGGAGCATGACGTATGAGGTCAGCGCTGTGCATGCGCCGGGGAGTCTCGTGAAAACCAACGTTTGTTTACAGGATCAAAAGAAGCAAAGTTTCCTTACTTTAGCAAAGGAAAGCAAGTCTCCTCTTGGCTTATATCGAAATCTTCTGACATTCTTCTTTACAAATGCTCGTTTTGTACTTCTAATTAGTGACCGTTATTTTTGTTTCAAAAATAAAGACTTACTGTCAGACTCTGTTCCGTGTTTTGTGTGTGTTTTGCTCCCCATGTTTTCCTTATGCCCATATTTGGTTCTTCCTTTTCCTGTTCCCATTATGTTCCACGATTAGTTCTTCATTTATTCCTGTGCTACGTGGGTGTTCCTTGGTGTTAAAATAAAGTTAATTATTTCTGGATTCCCTCCTTCTCCTCGCTCCGACACAGTAGCAGCAGCATTACAGAAGACCTGACCAAGGACAGTAAGCGGCGCCCCCTCTCCCCGTGTTTGTTTTCCATTTTTAAAAGTGTTTTGGTTTTCCGTTTCTTTCCCCCCAAGATCATGGAATTCGCCGCTCATTTCTCCACCTTAGTCCGCCGAGATCTCCCCTTCTTCGAGTACGCC
>NW_015559055.1:0-1249 GCF_001515605.1 Sinocyclocheilus anshuiensis | reverse complement strand
TCACACCGAAAACTCAACACACTCGGTGGAGGAGCATCAGTCTCAAACTGAAAACTCAACACACTCTGTGGAGACGCATCAGTTTGACACTGAAAACACACACTCGGTGGAGATGCATCAGTCTCACACTGAAAACTCAACACACTCGGTGGAGACGCATCAGTCTCACATTGAAAACTCAACACACTCAGTGGAGACGCATCAGTCTCACACTGAAAACACACATTCGGTGGAGAGGCATCAGTCTCACACTGAAAACACACTCGGTGGAGACGCATCAGTCTCACACTGAAAACACAAACTCGGTGGAGGTGCATCAGTCACACTGAAAACTCAACACACTCGGTGGAGACGCATCAGTCACACTGAAAACTCAACAAACCCGGTGGAGACGCATCAGTCTCACAGTGAACACAACACACTCGGTGGAGGTGCATCAGTCTCACACTGAAAACACACACTTGGTGGAGACGCATCATTCTAACACTGAAAACTCAACACACTCGGTGGAGATGCATCAGTCAAGCACCGAAAACTCAACACACTCGGTGGAGGTGCATCAGTCTCACACTGAAAACACACACTTGGTGGAGACGCATCATTCTAACACTGAAAACTCAACACACTCGGTGGAGACGCGTCAGTCTCACACTGAAAACTCAACACACTCGGTGGAGACGCGTCAGTCTCACACTGAAAACTCAACACACTCGGTGGAGACGCGTCAGTCTCACACTGAAAACTCAACACACTCGGTGGAGACGCGTCAGTCTCACACTGAAAACTCAACACACTCGGTGGAGACGCGTCAGTCTCACACTGAAAACTCAACACACTCGGTGGAGACGCGTCAGTCTCACACTGAAAACTCAACACACTCGGTGGAGACGCGTCAGTCTCACACTGAAAACTCAACACACTCGGTGGAGACGCATCAGTCTCACACTGAAAACTCAACACACTCGGTGTAGACGCGTCAGTCTCACATTGAAAACTCAACACACTCAGTGGAGACGCATCAGTCTCACACTGAAAACACACATTCGGTGGAGAGGCATCAGTCTCACAATGAAAACTCAACACACTCGGGGGAGGTGCATCAGTCTCACACTAAAAATTCAACACACTCGGTGGAGGTGCATCAGTCTCACACTGAAAACACAAACTTGGTGGAGGTGCATCAGTTACACTGAAAACTCAACATACTCGGTGGAGCTGCATCAGTCTCACACTGAAAAGTCAACACACT
>NW_015559054.1:0-3046 GCF_001515605.1 Sinocyclocheilus anshuiensis | reverse complement strand
TATATATATATATATAAATTAGACAAATTGCGTAAAATTATCAATTTCTATAAATAATAAAACTGAAAGTTTTTAACATTTTATTTCAGTTAACATTTATTTCAATTAATGTAATTCAATTTTTTTTTTAGAGTAGATACTCAATTTAGTTGTAGTTAACAATAACAACAGTGTGCCAGACTAGTGTTTGTGACTAGTTTTAAGGTCTGTAGAGGTCAGTCATTGATTTATTGGTCTGTATTTCTCCCTCAGACTCGCAGCGAGGCGGCCATGACGGTTTTGAGCGGTCACGTGGTGGTTTGTATATTTGGCGATGTAAAGTCGGCTCTGATCGGTGTGCGGAACCTGGTGATGCCTCTGAGAGCCAGTAACTTCCACTATCATGAGCTGAAGCCCATCGTGTTCGTGGGCTCTCTGGAGTATCTGAAGAGAGAGTGGGAGACGCTACACAACTTCCCCAAAGTCTCCATCTTACCCGTGAGTGGACGCCTGTCTCTCTGTTCAACCCATGATGCGTTTCTGACGTGTGTCTCCTGTTTAGGGAACTCCACTGAGTCGGGCCGATCTGAGAGCCGTCAACATCAACTTGTGTGACATGTGCGTCATCCTTTCAGCCAATCAGAACAACATCGACGATGCTTCTCTGCAGGATAAAGAATGTATTCTGGCGTCTCTCAACATCAAGTCCATGCAGTTTGATGACAGTATTGGACTCCTGCAGGCCAACTCTCAAGGTAAAGACAGGACCGCAGGTGCAGAGTCAGCACCGTCTCGTCCCCGGCTCAGATTTTTTATTTTTTTCTGGTGAAAGAAATACACAAATGAAGAAGAAAGCCAACATATTAAATTTCATGGGTGTATAATAACGGAGTAATCCACTATTTTGTAGAGGTGGGTCAAAACCTAAGGGGTTTCACCTGAGATTCGGAGCCAAATTACAGGGGGTAAAAATGACTTCAGAAAGCTGGCAGCATCATTATATTATTTTTACACAGAGATTGGTAGCTCTATTAGTAACATGTGTTGACGTTAGTAATCTTTGTTGCGATATATGGCGATGGTGACCATTCAAACATGGGGAAAAAACACTTCTTGTGTTTTTTTCCTGAAGTTTGCAAGCCTGTAACTCAAGAAGCATTACAGATATCTTAATATCCTTTTAGATTTTAGTTCTTAACAAACTTTTCTTTTGGTATCGTAATTTTTAAGGCCCTATATGGTTCATTTTCAGAGATGTAGGAATTTCAATGTGGCTCCTTGAGTAATTTGTTTAAATTATATGGCACTCAGACATGGATGTTCTATGCAATTAGATAGATGGATGATCTATTTTTTGATAGATGGAAAGAAGATACATTTATAGTTTCAAAATTATTTGTACTTCAGACATTCCACTTTAAATTCAATACGTATCATATTTTTGCAAAGTGATCAACATTTGGTTTTTGACCACTGAAAATGTGTACAATTTACTCCCGGAGCCACATTTAGATTCTAATATCTATGGCACTGAACCATATAGAGCCTTAAGAAAATGAAGATACCAAAAGAAAAGTTTGTTAATGCCCACAATCTAAAAGGGCATTAAGGTAACTTCAATACTTCTTGAGTTACAGGCCTACAAACCTAAGAAAAAAGCTTGAAAAGTGCTTTTTCCCCCCATTTTTGAATGGTCATCATTGGCATATAATGAAACAACGATTGCTAAAGTCAACAGATTTTACTAACAGAGCAACCAATCTCTGTGTAAAAATAATATAATGATGCTGCCAGCTTTCTGAAGCCATTTTTACCCCCTGTAATTTGGCTCCAAATCTCAGGTGAAAATGTAATTTTGACCCCCTCTACAAAATAGTGCATTACTCAGTTAATTTACACCCATGACATTTAATATTTTGGCTTTCATCGCTATTTATGTTTGTCTTTCTTGAGAAAAAATATGAACAAAATAAAAAATTGGAGCTTGGGAAGTTTCTGAAATGTGGTTGACGCTGTATTCATGTATTTTTGTGCTCTGCTCCAGGCTTCACTCCTCCTGGAATGGATCGCTCGTCTCCGGAGAACAGTCCCGTACATGGATTGGTGCGGCAGGTGTCCATAACCACCGGAGCAAACATTCCCATCATCACAGAGCTCGGTGAGACTCATATTACACTCACATTTAAGCACAAATTAATACTTTTATTCAGCAAGGGCGCATTAAATTGCTCAAAAGTGACAGTAAAGACATTTATAATGTTACAAGATTTCTATTTCAAATAAATGCTGTTCTTTTGAACTTTCTATTCATCTGTGAATCCTGAGAAATAAAATGTATCACAGTTTCCACAAATATATTGTGCAGCACAACTGTTTTCAACATTGATAATAATCAGAAATGTTTCTTGAGCAGCAAATCAGCATATTAGAATGATTTCTGAAGATCATGTGACACTGAAGACTGGAGTAATGCAAATCAGCAAATTAGAATGATTTCTGAAGATCATGTGACACTGAAGACTGGAGTAATGATGCTGAAAATTCAGCTTTAATCACAGAAATAAATTACATTTTAACATATTCACATAGAAAACAGCTGTTTTAAAATTCAAATAATATTTCACAATATTACTGTATTTACTGTTTGTTTTTTTCCTCAAATAAATGCAGCCTTGGTGAACAGAAGAGACTTCTTTCAAAAACATTAAAAAAAAAACACTATAATAAGGTCCCATTAGTTAAAGCTGCAGTCTGTAACTTTTTTTGGTTAAAAATGATCCGAAATCAATATTTGAGCCAGCCAGTGTTCAAAACTATCACCTTATTTTAGCCCGATTCACAACGGTTAGCTTATAATAATATTTTCTAATTTGAGTGGTACGGGTAGGTTTTCGTGGGGAAATTCGAGCATGGCATTGCGTACGTCACGTCTGTAAACATAAAGAAGTTGTCCCGGCTACTAGGCTATCGCATGTGAGGATCCTGCAGGTGGCGGATCGTTTAGCCTTTTCTCACAGCAGCCGGAATAATTAAATTTATCATTTTGATGGCAGATTGTAATCCAGAA
>NW_015559053.1:0-493 GCF_001515605.1 Sinocyclocheilus anshuiensis | reverse complement strand
GACACTATCGACCACAACATTCTTTTGAGTAGACTACAAAATTATTTTGGCATTAGTGGAATTTGCATTGGCTTTGTTCAATCTTACTTATCTGACCGTCATCAGTTCGTAGCAGTGAATAAAGAGGTATCATATCTATCGCAAATACAGTATGGAGTACCACAAGGCTCAGTACTAGGACTGCTGCTTTTCACGCTTTACATTTTACCCTTGGGAGATATTATATGGAAACATGGTGTTAGCTTTCACTGTTATGCTGATGATACTCAGCTCGATATCATCAAGAAACATGGTGTTAGCTTTCACTGTTATGCTGATGATACTCAGCTCTATATTTCTTCATGGCCCGATGAAACATACCAATTCACAAAACTAACGGAATGCATAGTTGATATAAAAAGCTGGATGACTAGTAATTTCCTACTGCTAAATTCTGAAAAAATTGAGATTTTAATTATTGGACCAAAAACCTCCACATGTAATAACCTAGAAC
>NW_015559052.1:3264-3894 GCF_001515605.1 Sinocyclocheilus anshuiensis | reverse complement strand
AAGGAAAACTTGAAATCGCATCATATGACCCCTTTAATTATTCAATAAAATATTTATTTCAAATCACTGAATCAATATAAATACTCTAACAAAGTTAGATTTAAGGCTTAGATTAGATAACAACAGCAGGTTGCCCATTTTACAGTGTACAAACACTGATTTTTTTTTCTACTTACTTAAAATGCCCCTCTAAGGGCACTTGTACAATTCCTTCATCCTCCATCAAGACACACTGATTCTCCTGAAAGTGAGAATAAAACATGTTGGTGACCTGTCCTTTTAAAACATTGTCTGCAGTGATTGGTCATTGCCGGCCAATAGCGTTGTTGCAGGCCACGACCAATAGCAGTGTGTGATGCGGGGTGGTGGTACCTCTTGCTGTGCATCTTCCATTTTTTTCTTTTTGCTCTCGGGCATGAGGTCATCAAGCCAGCTGAGATCGCGCTTAGAGAAGACAAAATCCAACAGCTTACGGATGAACACAAGGGCTAAGACCTGCAAGAAAACACGCAGACATCATATGAGATACACACATATATTGCATACACACTCAAAGATATATATATATATATATACAGTGGGTACGGAAAGTATTCAGACCCCCTTCAATTTTTCACTCTTTGTTATATT
>NW_015559052.1:2103-2275 GCF_001515605.1 Sinocyclocheilus anshuiensis | reverse complement strand
CATTTGCTCTGACATGCACTGTGAGCTGTAAGGTCTTATATAGACAGGTGTGTGGCTTTCCTAATCAAGTCCAATCAGTATAATCAAACACAAAATGAAGGTAATGAAGGTGTAGAACCATCTCAAGGATGATCAGAAGAAATGGACAGCACCTGAGTTAAAGTCACAGCAA
>NW_015559052.1:871-2090 GCF_001515605.1 Sinocyclocheilus anshuiensis | reverse complement strand
CCACGTTCAAAGTCACTTAAATCCCCTTTCTTCCCCATTCTGATGCTCGGTTTGAACTTCAGCAAGTCGTCTTCACCACATCTAGATGCCTAAATGCATTAAGTTGCTGCCATGTGATTGGCTGATTAGCAATTTGTGTTACCAAGCAATTGAACAGGTGTATATAGTAAAGTGTCTGGCGAGTGTGTGTATATATATATATATATATATATATACACACACTCGCCAGCCACTTTACTAGGTACACCTGTTCAATTGCTTGGTAACACAAATTGCTAATCAGCCAATCACATGGCAGCAACTCAATGCATTTAGGCATCTAGATGTGGTGAAGACGACTTGCTGAAGTTCAAACCGAGCATCAGAATGGGGAAGAAAGGGGATTTAAGTGACTTTGAACGTGGAATGGTTGTTGGTGCCAGACGGGCTGGTCTGAGTATTTCAAAAACTGCTGATCTACTGGGATTTTCACGCACAACCATCTCTAGGGTTTACGGAGAATGGTCCGAAAAAGAGAAAATATCTAGTGAACGGCAGTTGTGTGGACGAAAATGCCTTGTTGATGTCAGAAGTCAGAGGAGAATAAGCAGACTGGTTAGAGATGATAGAAAGGCAACAGTAACTCAAATAGCCACTTGTTACAACCAAGGTATGCAGACAGTAACTCAAATAACCACTCGTTACAACCAAGGTATGCAGAAAAGCATCTCTGAACGCACAACACGTCGAACCCTGAAGCAGATGGGCTACAGCAGCAGAAGACCACACCGGGTGCCGCTCCTGTCAGCTAAGAACAGGAAACGGAGGCTACAATTCGCACAGGCTCACCAAAATTGGACAATAGAAGATTGGAAAAACGTTGCCTGGTCTGATGAGTCTCGATTTCTGCTGCGACATTCAGATGGTAGGGTCAGAATTTGGCGTAAAGAACATGGAAGCATGTATCCATCCTGACTTGTCTCAACGGTTCAGGCTGGTGGTGGTGGTGTAATGATGTGAGGGATATTTTCTTGGCACACTTTGGGCCCCTTAGTACCAATTGAGCATACAGCCTACCCGAGTATTGTTGCTGACCATGTCCATCCCTTTATGACTACAGTGTACCCATCTTCTGATGGCTACTTCCAGCAGGATAATGCACCATGTCACAAAGCTCAAATCATCTAAGTCTTGCTTCTGAAACATGAGTTCACTTTACTCAAATTGCCTCCACAGTCAC
>NW_015559052.1:0-258 GCF_001515605.1 Sinocyclocheilus anshuiensis | reverse complement strand
GTGTACATAATAAAGTGGCCAGTGAGTGTATATATATACACACACACACACACACACACACACACACAGTAACTATATAAACATAAGCACACATCTTACCATCATAGGAAAGACTATGGCAGCTCTGGAAGTTTTGATGACCCAGAGAAGCACCAAGCAGCTGAGCTGGATAATGGTGAACAGGTGAACCTTTCTCAACGGGACGTGTCTCAGGTAGATAAAATCAGGCTGGTGTTTCGCCGGCATCCCAAACAACTT
>NW_015559051.1:667-826 GCF_001515605.1 Sinocyclocheilus anshuiensis | reverse complement strand
ATATAAAATCAGCACATTCTTTAATAAAGTCTGCATGGTGCCCTGTATACAGTAGCCAGTACAAACATCACAGGGGATCTTTCATTAACATGTGCTTCTCTGGATAATGTTATATGAAGCACCATTACTTCAAACGAGTTATACTTGAAGCCCGCCCTC
>NW_015559051.1:0-292 GCF_001515605.1 Sinocyclocheilus anshuiensis | reverse complement strand
CTATACAGACACAGTCTCTATAGTATGATATCTAGGTGAAAGAATCTCTATGTGTTGAGAATTAACTGATTTCTGTGACGTGAGGCGGCTAGCAGACAGTTGGTTTAGTTGGTTTGGTCTGTCTGCTTCCTGACCTGGGCCCCAGTTAGTCAAGTGCAAACTCTAAGACTATGTGCCATATTTCTAGACAGAAGAGCGGCACCACCCTAGGAGGGATGAAGACCATCTTTTTTCAACAGGTCAGGTATGCCCCAAAAACTCGTCCAATTGTCTATGAAACCTATGTTATTCT
>NW_015559050.1:0-976 GCF_001515605.1 Sinocyclocheilus anshuiensis | reverse complement strand
AAATGGAAAGAGCACAGACAAAGACTTAGTTTGTTTATATGAAGATGTTTATTTGATTTGTTACTTATTTATTTGATCTGATTTGATTTCAATTTATTATTGTTATTTACATTTACATTATATTTAAATTTAGTCCTTTAGCAGGCACTTTTATCCAAAGCGACTAAATAATGAGGACAACAGAAGCAATCAAAACCAACAAAACAATTTCATTTATAATTTGTCTTAAATCTCATTTTGTTAAAAAAATCATGAATCGAATCATGACTTGAGTGGATCGTTGTACATATATTGCGCGATAAGTCGATATATCGATTATTGCGACAGGCCTACTAATAACAAGACATAAAGAAAACGTTCCTGTAACCTTTCTGAAGCAACCACCTGATGTGTTTCAGGAGGCCGTGTCAGTTGCAGATGTCGTCCTGTGGGCGGCGCTGTATCCTCTCCTGTCTGACTCTGGCTTTGATGCCGGTAAGAGCTCAAGCATCTGTTGATCTGCTCGGACTGCAGGACTTGTATCTGATGGGGTTTTCCTCTGCAGGTGAGCTGCGGTCTGTGCGCGGCTGGTTCCAGCAGGTCGGTGGTCTCGTGGCGTGTCAGACGGCCGCTCGCAGAGTCCTGCAGGGAAAAGGTGTTGAAGCCTTGAAGACTTTCCTCCAGAAACACCCGGCCACACAAACACAGCGCCGGGACAGTGCCACCAACGCCACTGAGGTGCACAGCAATCCCAGCATTATTTATATACTACTAAAGGATTTATTCATAGTTTGAATTTGCTTTCTTTTTTTAGTTTTAGTCATTTGTTTTGTGCTTTTGTAATTTTTTAAAATTTTTTTTTTAGTGCTGTCAAACGATTAATCGCGATTAATCGCATCCAAAATAAAAGTTTTTCTTTACATAATATATGTAATATATGTGCTGTGTATATTTATTAGGTATATATAAATACACACACATGTGTATATATATATAT
>NW_015559049.1:0-595 GCF_001515605.1 Sinocyclocheilus anshuiensis | reverse complement strand
TTGTGAGTTATCAGCTTACTGGTGTGCATGTAAACGTGCTCAATAGACAATGTCAAAATACAGTCGTAGATCACTATTTTCCAGTGACAAAACTAAATCAACCTCAAAACTGTTTCGACTAAATCTGAATAAATCTCATAAATGTTGATAATCAGCTTAAATGAAAAATGCTGTCTATGATCAAGAAAATTAGGGTGAGAGTGGAGGGACATCTTGCCCCGTCTTACTCTACATGTGTTATGAACATAAGCTTGTACATGTACTTGTCAGTCAGCCATAATCACAAAATGATCTAAAAAAATTATCATACCTCTCTTTCTTTTGAACGCTGGGTCTGCTGGAAGTGTAGCGTCATCTTCACATGCAGTGTGCTGCGGTGACGATACTTTAGTGGACTCTGAAAACAAAAATGAAGCCGGTCTGAAATCTCTGCATAAAGCTGACAAAATATGAATCATTCGGGTTTGTTTTAGGGTTGTTGTTTTACTATAACCTTTCAACTCATGGAGGATAAAGATACCGTATATTCCACATAAGCCAAGTACGTCACTATTTTTAGGCTTTAGTCTCATAAATAAAGGCTGTGCCTCAATAT
>NW_015559048.1:0-657 GCF_001515605.1 Sinocyclocheilus anshuiensis | reverse complement strand
GATAAACACAGATGAACACTGATAAACACAAATAAACTGATAAACACTGATAAACACAAATAAAATGATAAACGCAGATAAACACTGATAAACCCAAATAAACTGATAAACGCAGATAAACCCAAATAAACTGATAAATACAGATAAACACTGATGAACACTGATAACACAAATAAATTGATAAACGCAGATAAACCCAAATAAACTGATAAATACAGATAAACACTGATGAACACTGATAAACACAAATAAACTGATAAATACAGATAAACACAGATGAACACTGATAAAAACAAATAAACTGATAAACGCAGATAAACACTGATAAACACAAATAAACTGATAAATACAGATAAACACAGATGAACACTGATAAAAACAAATAAACTGATAAACGCAGATAAACAACAATAAAAAAAATATGAAAAATATTCATAAATAAATACTATAATAGTAAATAAATAAGGCTAAAATAAAACCAGCACCCTTCTGACATATGTATTAGGGCTGTGTATCACCAGCAAAGTCACGATATGATACGTATCACGATACAGAGGCCACGATACGATACGTATCACGATACATGACTGCACAGA
This sequence comes from Sinocyclocheilus anshuiensis, assembly GCF_001515605.1. NCBI lineage: Eukaryota > Metazoa > Chordata > Actinopteri > Cypriniformes > Cyprinidae > Sinocyclocheilus > Sinocyclocheilus anshuiensis. The sequence goes on along the minus strand of NW_015559048.1, from coordinate 61 downwards.
ATTTCACCTCAGCTCACAGAATTTAGAAAAACTGCTGTTTATTAAACACTGCTTACTATAG
>NW_015559047.1:1138-1543 GCF_001515605.1 Sinocyclocheilus anshuiensis | reverse complement strand
TCATCTCATAAAAAATCATAACATTTATAATACATTATAATACTTGCCCATTTGTGGTTATAACTTTTAAGAGTATGATTACGTATAACACACAATGAATACCATAATAAATCCACTTAATTTATAATGGATTATCTTGACATTGTTTATTTAAGATCTGGACAGTATTTTACTACATCTTGTGAGTGGTTAGGAGTGGTTGAGTGTTCTTTTGAATGTTTCCTGTGAGGTTAATATCAATTTAGCTGTGAGCTAGTTTAAGATCAGTTGTAATACTTTCAAATGAAAAAATGCAACGTGTTTTTTTTTTTATTAGATTACATTTTATTTTGATGGTCCCCTTTAGTCTATTGACTATAAGCAACTTTGCAACTACATGTCAACTAACTCTCATTAGAGTATTAG
>NW_015559047.1:0-325 GCF_001515605.1 Sinocyclocheilus anshuiensis | reverse complement strand
TTCCTTATAATGCTTTAAGAATAACCTTATAATGTATTATAAATACAGGCTTCATAGAAAGTGTTACCGTCAATCCTTCTATTAAAATCTTCCACTTCATTGAAATAGTTATCAGAGAACAATCACTGTTGGGTTAACAGAAATATCAGTAACAAAAGGTGCACAGGGCATTGTGCAAAAATAATTCATATTCTACTCTGACCTGTAATGATAATCCAGACCAGAAAGGAAGACCTGCTCAGCCTCCTGCAATGAGAAATTTAAGTATACTACAATGAGACATTTAAGTATACTATTATAGCACTACTGAACAGCAAGCCATTAT
>NW_015559046.1:0-564 GCF_001515605.1 Sinocyclocheilus anshuiensis | reverse complement strand
TAACAAGCCATATGAGGACCTATGGACCCTTCCCCCGAAATGTGTCTTAACACCTCAGAAAGACACCAGGCCCCTGTCACCATGGCAACCAATGCTGATATCACTGGTTTTATTGCCCAAAGGAATGTGGGTAGAGGAAATCACTACATTTTCCATAGGAAGAGACACAATGCACAGTAAAAATGGACTCTTCTCTAATTAATTCATAGGAAAACCTTTCTATGAATGAACACACATATCCTCAGGTCATTGTGTATACCATTACTGTTCTTGTATATTGTCTTTTGTATTGTATACTGTTTTACGCATGCTTTATGATAGAACCACTAGTTAATGTAACCTCAATCCTATACAATTTTTGGTATCTACGAATTCATATTCTGATTATCTAAATGATAGTGTTATTATCTACCATGTTTAGTATCTATGAATTAGTCTTCTGATGATCTAAACGAGAGTGTATATTATATGTTGGTACATAAGCAATATATTAGTGTTCTTAGAATCATTAGTAATTTAGATTCAGGTTCCATATGCAAATTACCATGCTTTCACACAAAGGGT
>NW_015559045.1:887-1010 GCF_001515605.1 Sinocyclocheilus anshuiensis | reverse complement strand
GGTTCAACTTGCTCACGGTTCGGTTTGTATCACGGTTTTAGGGTCACAGTTTCAGTACGGTTCGGTATGTGCTATGTTTAGGGAAAAAACTATATTGTCAAATAAAAATAAAGAAAATAAGAA
>NW_015559045.1:293-625 GCF_001515605.1 Sinocyclocheilus anshuiensis | reverse complement strand
ATCAAGAGCAGTGAGTGATTTCTTTGTTGTTGCTGTTTGATTAATATTAAGAAAGTGCTGTCAATTTAAGAGAATGCACTGATCCAATACGTTCAGGCGGCTATGTCTGCTATAGGATACTTCCCAAGATGGGCATTTTGACATAATTTTTGTGTGAATTTGTCCATTTAAACATAATACTTCAGAGAGAGCTTAATATTTGAGTGCGTTCTGAGGCGCGGGTTTGCGCGCTTCGGATGAGCGCACGCACAAATCTTCTCACTGCGCGCGAGCTCGCGTCCTCTGGCTCTTAAATGTTTAAACTGGCAAAGCTTAAATGAGTTTAGCTTAAA
>NW_015559045.1:0-137 GCF_001515605.1 Sinocyclocheilus anshuiensis | reverse complement strand
AATGAGTTTAGTTTAAACACAGATATCAACGTGTGCTGTTCAGGTCTCACCTGTGCGTGCGCGCTATCAGCACAATGACAGAATAAATGATGTTTTTTTTCATCGCTGTTGTAGTAATGTATTGGGAAGCCAGAATG
>NW_015559044.1:0-1305 GCF_001515605.1 Sinocyclocheilus anshuiensis | reverse complement strand
AGAAGAAGAAGAAGAAAGTGGGCGGAGCCGACCGCCACCATCTTGGCAGCGCGTCGCTCCCGGATATTCGAAAATGGGCAAAAAGGCGGGACAAGCTGAGGCACATAAACCAAGAGGGAACATGCTGGAGTCACGAGGAATCATTTAACAGTCTTTAATCAAGAAGCACAGGAGATAATCCACAATGGGAGCTTGAGCCAACACACGTAGAGAACGAGTAGACCTGACAAAACACAAACTGAACAGACTAGGGCTGTGTCCGAAATCGCCCCCTATACCCTTAAATAGGGCACTATATGAGGGAACAGCCATTTTTAGTGGTGTCCGAAACCATAGTGGACGTTCTCGAGTGCACTCATTCAATCCCACAATGCACTGCAAAAACGAGTGTACAACTGGTGCACGCTCAACGGCTAGAAAATGCCCATAATGCACTGTGGGAGTCACGCGCCGAATGAATTCCCGCATCTCGCCAGAAGATGGCGCTCGCAGTTGAATAATCAATCCGTTAATTTTTACAAAGCGCTCATCCATGGCATACAGCATAATGTACAACATGGGTATAAATTCATTGTAAATTGATTATTAAATTGTTTGATTCGGGTTTATACATAATTTCCGTGACAGAGTTCAAGATAAATCCTTTAATCTTACTACTGGAGCTGCTAGTTTGCTAGTTTCAAATGATTAATAAACAGCAAGCACAAACTATGCAAAAGCAGCATTCCTTCCGGTGCACTCAGTGTCCGAATTCACTACTCATTTTCATTCACTCCTTCTAGTGAACTGAATTAGTGACCTAATGTAGGGAATAGTGAATGAGGGTATAGGGATAGGGAAAATTAATAACGTTACTTAGACAAAACGTTTACTTTCATTTTAATTATATAAATTATAATACAAAAATAACATGACATGCAGTTGTGTAATAGTGAATGAAGGAGGCAACACTAGTAATATAATGAAACATTTACTAACAAAACACAACATCCAACTCAAGCAATGCGCTGTATTATGTCTCGCGGCTCCAGCTCCAACTGAAACTCGTGAGACACATTCACATCAAATGTTGATTCGGTAGAGTTACACTCACAGACTTATTCGCAATCACAAAAGTATATTATTTCCGCGTGCTTTAAAGCCTTGCCGGTTAAATGTTTTATTCGCGTGCTCTTCTAACATGTGCTTATTCAGAGCGCATACACCCGAAGCGTCCATACACTAAAAGGCCGTCAAACAGCACCTGATTACTTTAGTTATCTTAATTTACATTTACATTTAGTCATTTTGCAGACGCTTTTATCC
>NW_015559043.1:0-436 GCF_001515605.1 Sinocyclocheilus anshuiensis | reverse complement strand
GGCTCGGTTGGAAGAGGTGGGCCAGAGCGCAGTTCAGTTGGGCTCAGGCGCGGTACGCATGTAGTGTGAGCGCTAACCGCGTCGGACGCGGAACTTCTGATACGTGCAGCATGATTGCGTATATATATTGTGAGAGGGCCATGTGTCACCGCGGTCCAAACAACTAAAAATAATAAACCACAAAGTTAACAAAACGATGCAATCCACTGTGCTGAGCTAGAGCGCTTCTCTTTCTTCATGTGCTATCGGAAACTTCCTGTTTCCCACTTACGAAGTTGTGATTATGAGCATGTTGCATTCTTTTCTGTTAAAAATAAGAGGGAACAGTGGTTTGTGAATGTTGATGCTTAGCCTAAATAATTTGATCGGGAGTGTTCATGTGAGCGCTGCAGCAGTCTTAGGCCCTCCCCAAATGCTCTCATTGGTTGAGACGCGT
>NW_015559042.1:469-1230 GCF_001515605.1 Sinocyclocheilus anshuiensis | reverse complement strand
TTCTCTCTCACACACACGGGATTTCACACACACATACACACACATGTGCCCCATGAGCTCTCTCCAAGACGGGAGTCCTCTGAACCTGACAATCATCGGTTGTTTTGTGTTTCATCCAGTTCTGTGTCATTGTACGACAGACTGCCTTGTTTTGTGTCTTCAATAAAGACTGATTCTAACGGACTGCCTTTGCACGTGGATCCTTTACATCACCCGTGACAGAATAATCCGACCAGGATGGATCCAGCAAAGGAGGAACCAATTCGATCAGCGGTGGAGATTCAGGGAGTCATGCTCGGCAGACATGAGGAGGAGTTGTCCGCCGCCCGTCACGCAGTTGAGAGTTTGACCGCACAGCTGACGGATTTATCTTCTCGTCTTCTACAGCTTTACCGAGAACCATCAACGTATTACAGCCGACATCCACCTTCCGAGCCGCGTGTTAACAACCCCCCCTGCTATGCCGGTGAGCCCACTGAATGCAGAGCTTTTCTGACTCAATGTGAGGTTGTCTTTTCTCTCCAGCCTCAGACATATGCGGGAGATTCCGCCCGGATCGCCTTTGTACTTTCGCTGCTCACGGGGCGAGCTCGCGAATGGGGAACCTCCGCTTGGGAGGCACAGACTCCTTGCTGTGGTCGTTTCGAGCTCTTCAAGGAGGAGATGACCAAGATATTCGACCGATCCGTTTTCGGCCGCGAGGCTTCGCCCCTTCTCGCTGTGCTTCATCAGGGCAGAAGGTCGGTCCCTGATTTCGCCAT
>NW_015559042.1:0-253 GCF_001515605.1 Sinocyclocheilus anshuiensis | reverse complement strand
AGAACGCTCAAAGCACACGAGTCGCTGATAGGGCTAGAGGAGCTGATGCGATATTTGTTTGGGCCCGGCCCTAAAGAGAGCAAGTCCAGGGTTTGGATCCCGTAACGTACAAAAAAGCGCTGTCTTTCCGTGCTGGCTAAATAAATGTGACGCAGGAACCGCAAAGGCTGCAAATACAGAAGTTGACCACCTGCGCATCCTCCCACCACGTGTTGGCAGTCGGCCAAATTCACTCTGTTCTTGACGTTCCAGT
>NW_015559041.1:6928-8860 GCF_001515605.1 Sinocyclocheilus anshuiensis | reverse complement strand
AAGCTGTAGTTGTATTGGGAACATGCTTGTTCTTAATTTATAGCTGTGTTGTTGGGAACATGCTTTTCCCAGAGCTATCTGGTTGTTGTCGTTCTAAAACTGTAGTTGTATTGGGAACATAGAATATGAACATGATGCGCTAAATGGTTCCGTGTTTTCTTTATAATGGTTTTCTATGGGAAACCATTCAATGTGAAACTTTGCGCATTGCATTTATATTCTGAGATCATCTGCTTGCCTGTACAAAGTATTCATCATCAGTAAGGTGTGTACAGAATTTTGCCTTTTAATATTACTACTTAATGCAAACTGCATAAAAATAACTGGTGGTCAGTGGAGCAAAGCCTTGTTTTGCCCTCCAGGTGGGCGTTCCTATAAGGGTGTTATGTCATGTGAAAATTATCAATATTGTGCATATTTTCTGTATGCATTGATTGCCTGAATAACCTACTACATTTGGCAGAATCTGCTAGATATAACTCAAGTACAGTGTAATCAGTACAGAAGCTGTGTTTGGAATGGCATGCTACCATACAAGTGCATCCAGAAAGTATTCACAGCGCTTAACTTTTTGCACATTTTGCTATGTTACAGCTTTATTCCAAAATGGATTAAATTCATTATTTTCTTCAAAATTCTACAAACATACCCCATAATGACAATGTGAAAGAAGTTTGTTTGAAATCTTTGCAAATTAATTAAAAATAAACAACGAAGAAAAAAATCACATGTACATAAGTAACTCATTGTACAAATGTACAAAATTGAGCTCAGGTGCATCCTGTTTCCACTGATCAGGCTTGAGAAGTTTCTACAACTTGATTGGAGTCCACCTGTGTTAAAAGAGCACAAACCAAGCCATGAAGTCCAAGGAATTGTCTGTAGACCTCTGAGACAGGATTGCTAGAAGGGGCTGCCCGGCCAAACTGAAAGATCGGGGGAGAAGGGCCTTAGTCAGGGAGGTGACCAAGAACCTGATGGTCACTCTGACAGAGCCCCAGCGTTTCTCTATGGAGAGATGAGAACCTTCCAGAAGAACAACTATCTCTGCAGCACTCCGCCAATCTGTGATTTTTATTTTTGTTCTTTTAATTTGCAAAGATTTCAAACAAACTTCTTTCACTTTGTCATTATGGTGTATTGTTTGTAGAATTGAGGAAAATAATTTAATCCATTTTGGAATAAGGCTGTAACATGCTGTGAAAACTTTCCGGATGCACTGTATAAAGTTCTCCAGTGGTTAAGAGAATGTTTTTCCTTTGTCATCTTGAAACATTGTGCCAATGTTTTGAGAACATTATATTCTGTCACCTCAACAACATCCTCAAAATAACCTTAAAATGTTGCAGGTTAAATGTTCTAGTCTTTCTTTGTTATCTTGAAACACTGTGCCAATGTTTTATTGAGAACATTATATAATCTGTTACCTCAACAACATCTTCAAAACATCCTCAAAATGTTGCAGGTCAAATGTTCTAGCTTTGTTAATATTTCACATTACAAGAACGTTTTATAAAAACATTACACAATCTCAGGCCTCAATAACATCCTTATAACATTCTCCTAATGTGACTAAGAGAATGTTCTTCCTTTGTTATCTTGAAACATTAAGCTAATGTTTTATTGAGGACATTATATAATCTGTTACATAAACATCCTCAAAATGTTGCAGGTAAAATTTTCAAGCTTCGTTTACACTTAACGTTTTAGGAACATTATCTGAAATGAAAAACATTCTTAAAACATTTTTTGAACATTACATTCAAATGTTTTCTCTAAAACATCAACCAAACCTGTACGGAATGTTAGCCAAAGTTATGAGAACATTCTCTGCTAGCTGGGCTACACCCTTGCCTCATTTACTATACGCGGATATATGAATATGCAAATTAGCCCCGCCTCCACTCAGTCACACCAGCCAGCGCCTCCTGA
>NW_015559041.1:2928-6739 GCF_001515605.1 Sinocyclocheilus anshuiensis | reverse complement strand
TGTTTTTACTAGCGGACAACTACAGTGAATACTGTAACATTCGTTAAAGTTACTTGCTTGACGATGTTGTGTCCTAAAATGCCTTGAAGACTCGAATGCAGCCTTTTGTGATTCTTAATTCGCGCCTGCGAGCATAACCTGCGGGAGAGGTGCATCTGACTCGGGGCTACTTTTACACTGTTGCCACGGGTTATAATGCAAGTTAGCGGTTCTAAATTCACATTAAACCACAGCTTCATGGGTTTTTTGCTCTGATTTATTTTTGGTTTTGTGCTGGTATTGGTATATTTTGCATGCTAGTGATAGGAATCGATCCCTTGACGTGATTGGTTATTAGATTGTGACGTAGCAAACCGAGGTCTGTTTCAAACTGCATTTCTTTTACTGCCATTGGAAAATTACAGTTTTAAGGAGAAAATACTCAGCAATGGTGTTGATTAATAGATTGGCAAATGGTTTGTCTAAAAGCATATTAAAAACACCATAAAGACAGGGGGACTTTAAATGACAAGCGTTGTCTTTCTGTGTTAATTGGCCCAATGGCGAACAGTCTGTTTATAAATATTAATATTTATGCCTTCTTTCATCATAAAGTTTAGTATGTTTCTCTTCGCTAGCTACTGGTGGTGGTTTCATTCGTTTTTCTACTAAATATTTGGCTTCAGACTTCACAACTACTTCCCTTCTCATAATTGGCCAATTATAGTCTTTCATCGCTTTATTCACATAGTTGGCTTATCGTATCCTTTGCATAGCACGGCCTATTGTGGCCATCAGGTAAAACTGAATATTATCATTTTTATAACCCGGCATATCGTAGCCCCTCACATAATTGGCCTTTCATAGCTTTTCATTCTTTATTCACAAAACTGGCATATCGTGACCTTTCGTGTTGCACAGCCTATCGTGGCCATTAGGTAAAGACTGATTATTGTTTTAGGTAATATGGCCTTAGTGGCCCTTCACATAATTGGCATATCATGGCTTTTATTGTTTATTCTCATTATTGGCTTATCACGGCCTTTCGTAGCATGGCGTATCGTGGCCATTCGCATAGCACAGACCATCTCAGCCCTTCGCATAGCATGGCCTTTTGCATAGCATGGCCTATCACAGCATTTCGTATAGCATGGCCTATCACACAGCCTTTCGTTTCCCATGGCCTTTCGCGGTCTTTTGCATTGCACGGACTATCACAGCGTTTCGTATAGTATGGCCTATCGAGGCCTTTCGCATAGCACAGACTATCAAGGCCTTTCGTATAATATGGCCTTTCGCGGCCTTTCGCATAGCACGGACTATCACAGCCTTTTGCATAGCATGGCCTATCACAGCCCTTTGTTTAGCATGGTCTATTGCGGCCTTTCGCATATCACGGACTATCAGAGCCTTTTGCATACTATGGTCCATTGCGGCCTTTCGCATAGCACAGACTATCTCAGCCTTTCGTATATTATGGCCTATCGCGGTTTTTCGCATAGCACAGACTATCTCAGCCTTTCGCATAGCATGGCCTATAACAGCCTTTCATTTAGCATGGCCTATCGTGGCCTTTTGCATAGAACAGACTCGTTAACCCTGCCACCCCCGGTGATTCAGGGCACAGCGGTCTCCAGCGAGTGCATCTCTCAGCTAGATTGATCGTTCCCTGCCAGTCCTCCGCTTCAGGGCACCGATCTATGTGTTGATCAAATGTGTCACAATGGGTCCTGCGCATTGTACAAAGAGGTTACAAGATTCAGTTCGGGTCTCGTCCGCCTCTATTCAATGAGGTGTTTCCCACTCTGGTGGGTCCCAAGCAGGCTCTGGTCATGGAACAAGAAGTAGACACTCTCGTGAGGAAGGAGGCCATCAAGGTGGTCCCTCTTTGCGACAGAGAGTCCGGGTTTTACAGTCGGTACTTCATTGTTCCACAGAAGGATGGGGGATTGCATCCAATTCTAGATCTGCGTCTGTTCAAAATGCTCATGCTCAATCAGGTCATGTCTCAAATCAGGTCGGAGGACTGGTTTGTCACGATAGATCTGAAAGACGCATACACCCATGTTTCCATCCTTCCTCAAAACAGGAAGTTCCTGAGGTTTGCTTTCAGGGGCAAAGCTTACCAATATCGGGTTCTTCCGTTCAGCCTTGCACTCTCACCCCGCACGTTTACCAAGTGTGTGGATGCCACTCTGGCTCCACTGCGACTCCAGGGCATCCGTATACTGAATTACATCGACGATTGGTTGATACTAGCTCAATCAGAGCACATAGCGGTTTGGCATCGAGATGTCGTTCTTGCTCACATGAAACGGTTGGGTTAAGACTAAATGCAAAGAAAAGTGTGCTTTCTCCAGTACAGAGGACCACTTATCCAGGCATGGTGTGGGATTCGACCACGATGCAGGCAGGGCAGCCAAGAGAGTGAGAGAAGGCCAGTCACTCACTGTCATACAGTTTCAGAGACTGTTGGGTTGATGGCAGCTGTGTCCAGTGTGATACATTTTGGACTGCTGTACATGAAACCCTTGCAGTGGTGGCTCACGACCAAAGGGTTTTCCCAGAGGGGCAACCCATTTCGCATGATCAAGGTCACGCGGCTAGGCTTACGGGCCTTAGACATGTGGAAGAAATCTTGGTTCCTGTCACAAGGCCCCGTGTTGGTAGCTCCTTGTCGTCGCGTAACGCTAACGACGGACGCCTCCGTCACGGGCTGGGGGGCGGTCATGAGTGGCCGCTCCACCCAGGGTCTGTGGGAAGGTCCCCATCTCATGTGGCACATAAATTGCCTGGAGATGCTGTCTGTGTTTCGAGCATTGAAGCATTTTCTCCCAGACACGAGAGGTCATCATGTGCTAGTTCACACAGACAACACATCGGTGGTCTCTTACATCAACCGGCAGGGGGGTCTGCGTTCGCGCCCCCTATACAGGCTGGCACACCAGATCCTTCTGGGGCCTCGGGTATGCCCTAGAGTGCCTTCTTGGGATTCGGCTGTGGTTCTAGAGGCCCTTTCTAAAGCTCCCTTTGAACCCCTGGAAGAGTTTTCATTGAGGTTTCTCACTATCAAGACTGCATTTCTGCTAGCCATCTCTTCCTTGAAGAGAGTTGTGACCTTCAGGCACTTTCAGTGGCCCCACCTTGTCTTGAGTTTGTCCCTGGCATGGCCAGAGCCGTTCTGTATCCCATGTCACCCGTTTCTGATGCAGAAAAGCTAGTTCATGCATTCATGACCTCTAGACTGGACTATTGTAATGCACTGCTAGGTGGTTGTCCTGCATCTTCAATAAACAAGCTACAGGTAGTCCAAAATGCAGCGGCTAGAGTCCTTACCAGGTCAAGAAAATATGATCATATTACCCCAATTTTACAGTCTCTGCACTGGCTACCTATTAAGTTCCGTATCAGTTACAAAATATTATTACTTGCCTATAAGGCCCTTAATGGGTTAGCTCCTGCGTACCTAACTAGTCTTCTACCACACTACAATCCATCACGCTCCCTAAGGTCACAAAACTCTGGACTTTTGGTAGTACCTAGGATAGCAAAGTCCACTAAAGGTTTTTAGAAGCTAGAAGCTTTGGCTCCCAAACTCTGGAATAGCCTTCCCGATAACGTTCGGGGTTCAGACACACTCTCCCTGTTTAAATCTAGATTAAAGACACATCCTTTTGGCCAAGCATTCAAATAATGCATATCATAATCTTGTACTGCAGTTATATCGGATTAAATGCATATTATTATTCTTTAGTTTGGGTTAAACAAAGCAATTTTGCTTGGTTGGAACAGCAGCAACGCTAATTATGTTTCTATTTGTTTCTCTGTTTTT
>NW_015559041.1:2572-2918 GCF_001515605.1 Sinocyclocheilus anshuiensis | reverse complement strand
GATTGCATCATATAATAATTGCTGTTAATAGTGTTCATCGTCTGTTTGATTACGTCTTTAATTGATTTTTCAAAACTACAAACCTGGCAGGGATCAGAATGGGCTCTAAAGTCACAACACTTTTCCTAAGAGGGACTATTTCCTGCGAACACGAGAAGAACTGTCCAGTTCCACAACTTGAAATGATTCTCTCTGAGGTCAATTGTAGTGTGATGTAGGGCTGTGTATCACCAGCAAAGTCACGATACGATACGTATCATGATACAGAGGCCACGATACGATACGTATCGTACGGCAGCCATATCACCCTGTAGCCCAAGACTGGTTTCCCACTGAAGCTAAGTAG
>NW_015559041.1:0-2245 GCF_001515605.1 Sinocyclocheilus anshuiensis | reverse complement strand
GTGGTGGGCGTTCTGGCGCACTATGGCTGCCGTCGCATCATCCAGGTGGATGCTGCACACTGGTGGTGGATGAGGAGAAACCCCCTGACAATGTAAAGCGCTTTGAGTACTTAAAGCACTATATAAATGTAATGAATTATTTTCAGATTAAACCTGGTTGTAGCCTATATATGCTCTATTCATTCTTTTTTAGAACCCTCGCACTTTTCTTCTCAATTTTAAACGTTTTAAAATTTTAAACAAATTAAGCGCGGTCCACTGCTGCACACGTGCCACAATATCGATACAGGGCCAGCTGTATCGATACTCGTATCGTCAAATCTCTGTGACGATACATTGTCGTATCGATATTTTGAACACAGCACTAGTGTGATGTTTGCTAAGAAAATCCCACCCAAGGATAACTGGCTGTGTAGCATTCCTAACCACCTGAACATCATGTGAGAACACTTCCTCGCACAGCCTAATAGTAATAGGCAATAGGGCTGTCAAAAAAAAAAACTGAATTTAAAATATTCATCGAATTTAAAATAAAAATCCACATTCAAATGCAAAAACGTTGCATTCAAATTTTAGGTGTGCATCAGGCTGCCTTATCAGTGCTACACAAGATGCAATGACGATGTAAGTGTTGCTGCATTTTAATGTTTTTCTTAGCTTATCCATTTGAACCCAGATGCGGCGCAGCTACATTGTTCATTCAAAATATTGCGGAAAAAGAGAACATCAATGCGGGCATGTTGTTTACGTCAAAACTGAAACCAAGCCGTTCACACAGAACGCATATTTATTGCATTTTCTAGAGGGACATCTATCACCGTTGCACTCACGTCTCGCACAAGTGTAAAATTAAGTTCAACTTTTATAAAACATGTCTCGAGACTCTGTGGTGGTTTTTCCCCATCCCACTGCATCTCATGTTTTTAAATGAAACAATACTCTTTGTGATTGGTTTTCGGGTCCTTTGTATTAAACTATACATACATACATGATGCTGTTTTGTTTCTAATTGTGAAAATAATTAATTATATATGGTTTATAAACATTATAACACATTAAACATTATGCACTTTTTTCAAAGATATGTGTTATTTTATTGCTTTGAAGAAATGTGCATTAGTAATATTTTGCTCTATGCGCCCTCTTGTGGCCTCAGGAGAGAAGCGAAAAGCTTTTTTTTCCCCCTAACTGAAATTATGCCTTTTAAATTTGAAAATAGTTTGAATATTGATCATATTTAAGTACAAAATTTGAATTTAGTTTTTAAGCCATTTTGACAGCCCTAATAGGCAACATACACAGAGTGTCAAGATAGTCACCAGTCACTGATTTTGCCAAGAGAAAGGATTTCTGAATAGGCTTTTTTTTGAGAGAGGGAATTGACATTCTCAGAATTGTTTCGCTGATCAAATATATTTCTGAACCTATGTCTATGTAACCCTTTCCTTAACCCTAGGGGTTAATTTAATTATTTCTCTTACACGAATCCTGGATTCCCGGCAATTGGATGGTGAATTAGGCCGGTATTTTCTTTTTTGTATTTACAAAAGTCAATCTTAGCCTTAGCTTTGTTCCTTTTTTAGAATACTATAACTCAATCGAGATATATAACATCCATTTAGAACCCTATTCTGGTAAAACACTCCGTTTTCTCCAGAACCACGTAATACAACAATGAAAAACAACAATATCTCTTTCAAGATCAGTTAAACAGTTTAGAAAACTTGCAGTTCACACCATACACTGTCTTTCAGTACTGTATGCACATTAGTTACATATCTTACGATCAGTTCACATATACGTTGAGTCAGTCAAACAGTTCAAATGTACGATCGATCATTATCGTTGGTGCACATTAATCAGATGATGAATTCAGAGTAATCCTGCACGAAAATGAATTCACTGATGTTCATCCGATGGCAGTGAAACAATATTACGTTCCTCGCGGCACGAACACTCAGCGTCCCCTCACGAGCTGTCTTGAACATGAGATGAATCCAGTCGATCCACTTCCAATGATAAAACACAAGATCTGTCCAGTTTCACACGCAATTCCGATGTCCACCACAAAATGTTTGATAGCTTCATAAACACAGTTTTTGTTCATAAAGTTAAGTGTCTCTATAGCCGTTAAGCCATTATCACATACGGTTTAACCAAGTGATGACTCACAGGATCACGGAAAAAAAAGATGCACTTCAAATAAGAACAGAAAATAAAACAAGTGTCGTCACTCTACACTTTG
>NW_015559040.1:411-837 GCF_001515605.1 Sinocyclocheilus anshuiensis | reverse complement strand
AAGGTGCGTTCGACTTCATGCAGCACTGCGCAGATCGATCGCAATTTGACTTGAAGCAGTGCACGCCAGAAGCCGTGCATGTCGGTTAGTAATTTTGTCCGACTTGAGACGGCACCGACGCCACGTCACTGTCACGTGTGGCATCAATGCACCGCGAGAGCGTTTCGAGAGCAGCCGGCTGACTCAGCCGAGGCAGTTTCTCCAGAGCGGCTGCAGCAGCGCTGATGACAACACCGCTGTTTCAGGATTGGCCAGATTCACCGCATGACAACGATCACGTGTGTTTCGGGTTTAATCTAACCTTTTCAGTTCCAATAATAGCCACAAATCTGCGTTTTTAGAACAGTACAATTTTTTTTTTACTGTAGTCGCAGTTATATTGAGTCACGTTTATCATAAAACACTGATAAAAGCATGTATTCCCCC
>NW_015559040.1:0-326 GCF_001515605.1 Sinocyclocheilus anshuiensis | reverse complement strand
TTACGTTGAACTTTATTCTTGAACAGATGGCGATGTATTAAGCAGTATATAATCAGTATATATCTGTTGCTCATGAAAACGTTTCTGAAACTTCTGTGTATTTGACAAATATTGCATTTAAATCACTTCATCTGTGATAGAGTATGCAAACACCGCGCGAGCGTCACTAACGGGAGCAGAAAGTGTCCGGCTTGACGGCTCCGTTTTCAACTCCGCCCCCGACTGCAAGCGGCTACTCTCGTTGACTGCCGTCTGTAGCCGTACTTCAAGTCGAACGCACCTAGATTCTTCAGTGAAGCTCCTCCCACAAGAATCGCATCATCAGT
>NW_015559039.1:2710-2917 GCF_001515605.1 Sinocyclocheilus anshuiensis | reverse complement strand
CGAATCGATGGGCGAGACATCAGAGGCGGGTGACGTCATGACCAGAAAGCTTTAAAAGCACGTGAGGTGCAGCCGGCGTTAGCTTCTAGGAGTGACGCAAGCTCTAGTAGGGATGCCGGAAGTATGGCCTTGCGACGCAGCGTCTCGTTCCCTCGGGGAACCATGGTTACATACGTAACCTGGGACGTTCCCCTTCGGGAACTCGAG
>NW_015559039.1:705-2634 GCF_001515605.1 Sinocyclocheilus anshuiensis | reverse complement strand
GCCTGAGACGCAGCGTCTCGTTCCCTTCGGGGAACCATGGTTACATGCGTAACCTGGAGACGTTCCCCTTCAGGAACTAGAGCTGCGTCGAAATGCTAATGGAACGAGTATGCCCACGATGCCAGACTTACAAATCCCTGCCCTGTTGTGCAAGCTAGGGCGAGAGAACAGAAGAGCCCTGAGTGGCTCGCATATCTAGGCCATAGAACCTGACGAATGTTAAGGGCATGGACTAACCCACAGCGTTGCAGATGTGCTGCATAGACACACCTGCCAGAAAGGCCTTGGAGGCCGCCACACTTCTTGTTGAGTGAGCCTTGACCCCCAATGGTGAGGGGAGATCAGAGGACTCATAGGCAACAGTAATGGCATTCACTATCCACCGGCTGAGGGTCTGCTTGGAAGCAGGATGACCTCTCTTAGGGGGACCATAGCACACAAGCAGTTGGTCCGCCTTTCTCCACAGGGTAGCTCTGTGGACGTAAGCGTCCAGTGCTCGCACTGGACACATACAATTAAGCCTCTGCTGGTCGGGCTCCCTAAAGGGAGGAGGATAAAAAGCCTGGAGTACGACAGGCCGTGGTGTAGAGGAGGGGACCTTAGGGACATACCCCGCCCGAGGGTACAAAAAAGCTTTGGCCAGACCGGGCGCAAAGTCGAGATAGAAAGCCATAGAAAGGGCCTGCAGATTCCCAACTCTCTTTAGAGAAGATATAGCCAAGAGAAACACAGTCTTTAACGTAAGAAGACGATCTGATATCTCCTCGATAGGCTCAAAGGGAGGCCTACAGAGAGCTTCTAGCACCACAGCGAGGTCCCAAGGAGGGACACGAGATCGTACCTGAGGCCTCAGCCTCATCACACCGCGGAGGAAACGTGTAACCAGAGGGTCCTTGCCCACCGAGTGACCATCAAGAGGGGCGTGGTAGGCCGCTATAGCCGCCACGTAGACCTTCAGGGTGGAGTGGGTTAACCCCGCGGAGAAACGGGCCTGCAAGAACTCCAGCACTGTACCAATCGGGCAGTTAACTGGGTCAAGCAGGCGGTCTCCGCACCATGAAGTGAAGAGTCTCCACTTCAGGGTGTACATTGAGGGAGCTGAGGGAGCTCTAGATTGGAGGATGTCTCAACAACCTCGGTTGAGAGACCAGAGGCTATGCCCTCAGGGGCCTCAGAGGCCACACCCACGGCTTCCACAGCTCCGGGCGGGGGTGAAAGATAGTATCCTCCGCCTGTGAGAGGAGATCCCTCCTGATGGAAATTTCCCATGGAGAGCCGTCAAGAAGGGAAAAGTTGAGAGACCAGAAGCTATGAGTTGTGCCTCCTCAGAGGCCACACCCACAGCTTCGGGCGGGGGCGCGCCTGTGAGAGGTGAGAGGAGATCTCTCCTGACGGGAATCTCCCATGGAGTGCCGTCGAGGAGAGAAATCAGAACCATACTCGATACTCGGCCTGGCCAGAACGGGGCTACTAGCAATAGACGGACCCCGTCCTGACGCACTCTCTCTAGAACTCCCAGGAGCAGAGCGATCGGGGGAAAGGCGTACAGACGAATGAAGCATCCATTCCCCGGGCCTCGGCCCCTGCCTCGACAGGATGTCTGCTCCCATATTGAGATGCCCAGGAATATGAACTGCCCTCAGCGAGAGGAGCTTGCCCTGGGACCACACAAGGATCTGGTGCGTCAGCTTGTATAAGGGGCGCGAATGTAGACCTCCCTGGTGGTTGATATAAAATACCACCGCTGTGTTGTCGGTGCGCACCAATACATGGCGATCTCTTAGATCTGGAAGAAAGTGTTTGAGGGCTCGAAACACGGCCAGCATCTCCAGGCAATTGATGTGCCACATGAGATGGCGACCACTCCACAGACCACAGGCAGGGTGGCCACTCATGACTGCTCCCCAACCGGTGAGGGACGCGTCCGTT
>NW_015559039.1:312-521 GCF_001515605.1 Sinocyclocheilus anshuiensis | reverse complement strand
TGATGTGCCACGTGAGATGGCGACCACTCCACAGACCGCGGGCAGGGTGGCCACTCATGACTGCTCCCCAACCGGTAAGGGACGCGTCCGTCACTAGCGTTACGCGGCGAAAAAGGAGCTCCCAGCACCGGGCCCTGAGAAAAGAACCAAGGTTTCCTCCACATGTCTAAGGCACGTAGGCATCGCCGCGTGACCTTGATCATGCGAAG
>NW_015559039.1:0-243 GCF_001515605.1 Sinocyclocheilus anshuiensis | reverse complement strand
GCGTTACGCGGCGACAAGGAGCTCCCAGCACCGGGCCCTGAGACAAGAACCAAGGTTTCCTCCACATGTCTAAGGCACGTAGGCATCGCCGCGTGACCTTGAGCATGCGAAGCGGGTTTCCCCTCAGGGAGAACCCCTTGGTCTTGAGCCACCAATGTAGGGGTCACATGTACAGCAGGCCAAGAGTTATCACGTTGAACGCAGCTGCCATCAGACCCAGCAGCTTTTGAAACTGCTTGACAG
>NW_015559038.1:231-1312 GCF_001515605.1 Sinocyclocheilus anshuiensis | reverse complement strand
TCACTTCCGTGTTGGCTTCACGAGAGAGAGCGGAAGGTTGCCGCTCGGTTATTGTGCAGCATGTCTTTCCACATCTTAGTCCAGTGAGTACTTTGCTTGGGAGCTTTCATTTCTGCACCTGTAAAGAGTAAATAATGCACAAGTATCTATTACTAAAGGTCTATCTGAATGCACCAAACTGAATGAAAGTAAATGTATATATATTGTATCAAAGCACATGTTGTTTGAAAGACTATTTACTTATTATTATTTACCCATTTGATTCTAGCACATTAAGTGGCTGTGTCCAGTATGATTGACATTTAAAGTGTGTATCATCCTAATTACAGAGATAGTTTACCCAAAAATGAAAATCATTGACTCCCTTTATGTCGTCTACACGTGACAACCCTGCTGGTTTTGATTACCAGCATTCTTTAAAGTATCTTCTTTCTTCTGCAGAAAAACAAAAGTCAGTGGTTTGAAAAACAATGAGGGGGAATTGATGTAATAATGTAAATATTGACAGAATTCTGGGTTAACTTATACTTTGAGTAAATTAGTAGGAAACACTTTTCACTAGTTATCACTGTGCAGAAAAATAACAGTGAATGCCACAATAAAATGCTTGAAAAATACACATTCAATAGATCCATAGCTTCCTGTTGGTCAGTTTGTCTCCTCAGTTAAGATTCCCCCAATTATTGCAGAAAACATTATATTACATAGTATAATCATGGTCAGTGCAGACATGTACTTGAACTTACTTTCTCATGGACTCTAACTGATCCTTGCTAGTCCAGCCAGAGAAGTATAATAAAGATGATGTCCACTGTCTGACTCCAAGCACTGCTCGCTGTTCACAGGTGTCTGAGGAACTTCTGCCATTTCTTCTGTGATGAAACTTCTCTTGGTTACTAAAAAACATTGTTAAAAGACATTTGTGGCACATTTAAGATAAATATTCAGTTATTCCTGTATGTTTCTACATGCTAAGTGAAGAAGCAACTAAAGTAGCAACAAAACTGTGATTCTGTGTTTTGTTGTAGTCAGTTACATGTGTTTTGGCAGTGGTGAGCACCTGAACATATAAGTCTGCTTA
>NW_015559038.1:0-143 GCF_001515605.1 Sinocyclocheilus anshuiensis | reverse complement strand
TAAAAGTGCTTAAAAGGTTCTTCACAGCGATGCCATAGAAGAACCATTTTTGGTTCCACAAACAACCATTCAGTCAAAGGTTCTTTAAAGAAGCATCGCTTTCTTGCGTTTTTATAATCTGAAGAACCTTATTTCGCCACAAA
>NW_015559037.1:391-504 GCF_001515605.1 Sinocyclocheilus anshuiensis | reverse complement strand
CTTCCCAATCCTCCTGCCCTGTGTATGATGAGTTTTGGAAGTTATGGATTGCGCCACGGCGAGGCTTGACTTACCGTGGAAGTGGGCCAAGAAAGTGACGTCGCGAGGGCGTC
>NW_015559037.1:0-234 GCF_001515605.1 Sinocyclocheilus anshuiensis | reverse complement strand
ACATCCATCGATTCCAGCATACGAGTTATGCCAACATCGAGGCGATGCGCGAAAACGGCTATGAGAAGATGCCCCCCGTAGAAGAGACGCTGGCTAGCTATCTCTCTATGGTGAGACATCCTCTCTTAAGACTCCCTCCTGACCATCTAAGCCCCTTCAGGATACATCTCTCTTGAATGGCAGGGCATGCGCAGCAGCAGGTCAGGCTGTCGCTTTGTTGCACACGATGGCGGT
>NW_015559036.1:425-793 GCF_001515605.1 Sinocyclocheilus anshuiensis | reverse complement strand
GAGCTCCCTCCATGAGGAAACTGTACGCCTTGAAGTGGAAACTTTCAACTTCTTGGTGCGGAGACCGCCAGCTCGACCTAGTTAACTGCCCAGTTTGTACAGTGCTGAAGGTCTATGTGGCGGCCATTGCGGCCTACCACGCCCCTCTCGGTGGTCAATCAGTGGGTAGATACCCCCTAGTTACACGTTTCCTCCACGGTACGCTGAGGCCTCCGGTATGATCCCGCGTCACCATGTGGGAACTGGCTGTGGTGTTAGAAGCTCTATTGTAAGCCTCCGTTCGAGCCAATTGAGGAGATCTATGATCGCCATCTCACTATAAAGACTACCTTCCTTCTGGCGATATCTTCTCTAAAGAGAGTTGGGGC
>NW_015559036.1:0-269 GCF_001515605.1 Sinocyclocheilus anshuiensis | reverse complement strand
GCCAAATCGTTTCTGTTCTCACGAGCGGAATATGTCCCTAAGGTCCCCTCCTCTACCCCGCGGCCTGTCGTACTCCAGGCCTTCAGTCCTCCCTTTGGGGATCCAGACCAGCAGAGGCTAAACTGTATCTGTCCGGTGGGAGCACTGGATGCATACGTCCACAGAGCTGCCCTGTGGAGGAGGGCAGACCAGTTGCTTGTTTGTTACGGTCCCCCTAAGAGAGTTCTTCCAGCAACTAGACAGACCCTCAGTCGGTGGATAGTGGATGC
>NW_015559035.1:0-537 GCF_001515605.1 Sinocyclocheilus anshuiensis | reverse complement strand
AGCTTTATTTCTATTTTTAATAGCATTAGAACATTCTTCATTCCATCATGAAACACCCTTCGGTTTTCGGTTTCCTTTTGCTTTTGGAATGGATTCTTCTGCTGCTCTGATTAAAATTGAACTCAATCTCTCTGAGCACTCTTCAATATCCTCTTCCATATTAAATCCCAACAGCTCTGTCTTACATATAAAATTAAATTTCTCCCAATCTGCTTTCTCAAATTTCCATCTCTGCTGTTCAAATACCATATCCCTTTTTACTTCTACTCCTACTGTACTAATTATTAGTTTGCAATTACCGCCAACATCTGGTATGGAGTGTGGACTAGATGTCATATAGCCTATACATTGTTATAAAATAAAATAAAAGAACTCCTTCTACTTAAATTAGTTTCTCTAAGATACTGAAACAATAGATTATAAGTAACACATATCTTTTGACTCTTTCTGCAAAATTCGACTAGCAACTAGCAATTACTATAGGAGACTGTACTGTACAGTTTAGGCGTACAACATTTGGACGGTCAGTCTTCTCAA
>NW_015559034.1:717-810 GCF_001515605.1 Sinocyclocheilus anshuiensis | reverse complement strand
GTGCAACGCACCTGTATTGAACGTACCGTAAACTCTAGTGTGAAGCAGCACGACTCGCCGTCGCTTTGTTTCACACACACACAGCGAGAGAGA
>NW_015559034.1:0-145 GCF_001515605.1 Sinocyclocheilus anshuiensis | reverse complement strand
ATAATGCTTGACTGACTGATGTTAAGAGTGTACTTTCAGATATTTATAAAACTGTGCCATTTCACAAACATATATATATATGTGTGTGTATGTGTGTATGTATATGTATGTGTGTATATATATGTGTGTGTGTGTGTGTGTGTGT
>NW_015559033.1:1036-1291 GCF_001515605.1 Sinocyclocheilus anshuiensis | reverse complement strand
TCCAGTGCAAACAGTCACTGATTATAATGGTTTCTATAGTATTTCCTCGCACTGCTCGCGTCCAATGTAAACACGGTACGCCTAGTTATCTATCGTGGTAATTTGCAGGTCGTGTCAAAAGGTTGTTGGTTTAGATAAATAGCTGTATTCTGTACGTTTGACTCGTGTACGATAATTTTCTTCAAAATACGATAATTTTGAGCTTCTGGTACGATACTTGGACATTTCCAATCTGGCAACACTGGTACAATGTGT
>NW_015559033.1:0-159 GCF_001515605.1 Sinocyclocheilus anshuiensis | reverse complement strand
AGGTAAGGCATGTTATTCGCAATTATGTGTTGTGGCTGGGTTGTTATAGGTCTGCGTGACTCTCGATGTCTAAGGCCTAATTGAACGGAGGAATTATGGTATTCTTTTGTAGCATGACGACGAGTAACTTTAACCGTTGTTCATGTGAACTCAAAGACA
>NW_015559032.1:0-1185 GCF_001515605.1 Sinocyclocheilus anshuiensis | reverse complement strand
CTCAACATTTGAAGTCATTTTCATTTTTATCAGACCGTTTTTTTTTTTATTTAATTATTTTAAATACATTCATTCATTCATTGACAGAGAAACTGGCTCAATAATATTATTTTAAATGCATTCATTCATTCATTGACAGAGAAACTGGCTCAATAAATGAATGCCAGAGACATAACGCATGAGAGGAGAGAGAGAGAGAGAGCGGGCGAGAGACATAACGCATGAGAGGAGAGAGAGAGAGAGCGCGATAGACATAACGCATGAGAGGAGAGAGAGAGAGAGTGAGAGAGGGCGAGAGACATAAGGCATGAGAGGAGAGAGAGAGAGGGCGAGAGAGATAACGCATTAGAGCTTGAACGCTTTTCCCTTGATCTGAGTTTTACATGCTATTACCATAACGCCTAGTATATGCGCGCACCAAAAAACAAAGTGGCGGCTAGAATGACCGTGTTTTTCAAAGTGGAGGCTCGCCTGACCGCAGTGGAGTTCTGGCTTGTTGTTTGTGGGCCAGATCTGGCCCATGTGTGACAAACCGGTTTTAGGTTGAGTTCTGGATTGTTGTTTGTGGGCCAGATCTGGCCCATGTGTGACAAACCGGTTTTAGGTTGAGTTCTGGATTGTTGTTTGTGGGCCAGATCTGGCCCATGTGTGACAAACCGGTTTTAGGTTGAGTTCTGGATTGTTGTTTGTGGGCCAGATCTGGCCCATGTGTGACAAACCGGTTTTAGGTTGAGTTCTGGCTTGTTGTTTGTGGGCCAGATCTGGCCCATGTGTGACAAACCGGTTTTAGGTTGAGTTCTGGCTTGTTGCGTGCGGGCCAGATGTGGCCCATGTGTGAGAAACCAGTTTTAGGTTGAGTTCTAGCTTGTTGTGTGTGGGCCAGATATTGGCCTATACCAGGTGACCAGATGTGCCATTTTGGGTCACTTCCTGGCAGATTTCTAAATTGCCTAAAATAACCAGGTGTTGGCTGTTTGCACTGTGCAGATCGATCGTTATATGACATTTAAATACCGTGAGAGCTATGGAGAGCAGAGCAGACGGCTCCTTATGCTTTCAAATCACTTTGATGTCAAACAACGATCGATCTGTGCAGCGCATACAGCCAAAACCTGGTTATTGTAGGCAATCTGCCAGGATGTGTCCCAGGAAAATGGCACGTCTGGTCACCTTACTTTACCAGCC
>NW_015559031.1:0-803 GCF_001515605.1 Sinocyclocheilus anshuiensis | reverse complement strand
TTTTTATCACTGTTTTCGCATCTAAGGGAAATGAAAGATTTCATGCACTGGTTTCACTCTCCCAAAACGCCGTATCCGTGTGGACGAAACTCCTATACGATACAAAATTTATGCATATACAGCTGAACGCGTCTCTGTGTGGATGGGGCCTTAGTTGGAAAAAGGATCACCCCCTCCTAAAACACACTTGTAAACTCAATCAGGTGTAGCTAATCATCTTCTCAATGGCACACACAGCCATTTGACTTTCAACTGTGATCGGTTGTGGTCATTTTGATGAGCTCAGAATGAAAAGAGCTTTCCTGGAGCATTTCAGTCCTTGGTAGTGCAACTGAAGCAAACAATCAACAATGGGTGTTAAGGCACTGTCAAAAGATCTCCGGGATAAAGTTGTGGACAGGCACAAGTCAGAAGATTTTTTTCAATGCCTAGACGCACAGTGAAGTCTATTATTAAGAAGTGGAAGGTATTTGGTACATCACAGACCCTCCCTGGATCAGGACGTCACTCCAAACTGGATGAAAAAGTCAGGAGGAAACTGGTCAGAGAGGCTACCAAAAGGCCTACAGCAACTCTGAAGCAGTTGCAGGAATTTATGACCGAGAGTGGTCACGGTGTTTGTGACAACAATATCACAAATTCTCCACAAATGTGGCTTGTATGGGAATGTTGCAAGATAAAAGCCACTCCTCAAGAAAGGCCACATGCAGTCACAACTGAGCTTTGCCAAAACGCACCTGGAAGATTCTGAGGCAGATTAAAATTGAATTATTTGGCCTCAACACCAAACAATATGTCTGGCA
>NW_015559030.1:0-2198 GCF_001515605.1 Sinocyclocheilus anshuiensis | reverse complement strand
AGGGTTACTATGAGCATGCTGCTTCCTATCGAGCGCCCGGGTTCGGACCATAAAATGTTCGTCCAATCAAAATGTTCAGTCCGAAGATGAAGGTAGGCTGTCTTGCCTGCCTGTCAAAGTATGTATTTGCATACATACGTCATCAGCGCGTTCCAGCCAGAATGAAAGCAAAGACTATAGAATACCCTTAGCCTTAAATAATAGAATAGAATAGCCTTAAAGGGACTTTGATGAAAGGCGTTATTATTGTAATATTATGTGCTTTGTACTGTAATGTTTTCACTGGTCAATGAAATAATGTTTTTAAATCATGTTTATTTTTTTAAATGATGCAAGAAGAAATTATTAGTGGTTACAATTGTGAGTTACTCAGTTTTGATGTGTATTCTCCTTACAGAGAAAGCATCCATCGAAATTAAAGCAGTACAATGAATGCGTCTTGAAAAGAAAAAACTCAGAAGAACAGAGGTGTTCGAGTTTGTTTGTGAAAGTCTCCAGCCCTTTACCAGTTGAACTTCCAACATTCAGAAATCTAATCCATACAATGCAACCTAGCTGTACAGCTATGTCCAGACCAACCTGAAGCTGAGAATCGAGGAAGCAGCCGCAGAGATAAAAAAAAACATGATGGCGAAAGTCAGCTATATAGGTACCACTACTGATTGTTGGACAGCACGACAAAGGAGTTACATCGGTGTAACTGTACACTGGATCGATGAATCTTCACTGGAAAGAAGGTCTGCTTCCATTGCCTTTAGACGCTTGAAAGGATCACATACGTTTGATTTGCTTGCAGGGACCCTGGATGACATCCACTCGGAATATGGCATCTCAGAAAAAATAGTCAGAACAACAACTGATAGTGGATCAAATTTTATTAAAGCACTTAAGGTGTATGGCGAACAGAGTCAGCAAGAATTGATTGGTGCGGACTCTGCTGAGGCAGTGACACTGGAGAGTGAGGAAGAGACGCAGAAGGTGTTGAGGTTCAGGACACCTGTTTTATTTTAAACACGAACAGTGGGTTGGAGTATCATCTACCCAAGCATCAGCGTTGCGCGTGTCATCTTCTTAATTTGGTGGCAACTGTGGCTGCTTCCAAGGCAGAGGACAGCAGTGAGGTGTATATAAGAAGCTTACCCGTTCAACGTTTGCGAAATGCCAGGCATTATACAATAAAACCAGCCAGTCTGCCATCAATTCTGAGATCGTCCAAGAAGAATGTAAGCTGCAGTTCATTCAGCCCAACCACACAAGATGGAATTCTGTGTACAATGCTGCAGAGAGGGTAATGCGGATCCTAAAGGTGCAGGGAGAAGCATCCCTTCGGAATGTATGTACAGCATTCAAAATTAAAATGTAAGTCTGTTTGCTCAATCTCACATTGTTCTAATTGAAATACTTACGATGTTTGTGTTTTGATTTACTTTTTTTCTTGTTATTTAACATTGTTCTAATTGAAATACTTAAGGTGTTTGTGTTTTGATTGACTTTTTTTCTTTTTATTTAATAGGCTAAATCCTGCTGAAGTTTCTTACCTCTCTGAGTACTGCATTGTGATGAAGCCTGTATCCATGGCCTTGAACATCCTTCAGTCCGAAACAAACACTCAGATGGGGTGGCTGCTTCCCACCATCTATCTTCTTGATTCCAAGCTCAAAAAGATGGAGGCTTCCATCAAGGTATGTCTTCCCCTTATTCATGCTCTGCAGCAGGGTCTACAAAAGCGCTTTGGGGAGTTTAAGGAAGATCCGGAACTCATCAGTGCAGCGATTCTTCTTTCGAAATTCAAAACGTCATGGACTGACAAGGCCCACATCATAAAAGCAGGTAAGATATTCCTAATATTTTGTACATGAATATTATGCCAATTTCTGTTAAAGTGTGAGAACATGCAGCTTTTTGTTTTTTTTAATGTCGAGTCATGGGTATATTTCGCTTATTCCACTTGTAACTGTTCCACTACTGTGTATGGCAGGGATAGGCAACGTCGGTCCTGGAGTGCCGCTGTCCTGCAGAGTTTAGCTCCAACCCTAATCAAATATTCCTAAACAAGTTAATCAAGGGTCTTCAGAATTACTAGGGCTACAGGCAAGTGAGGTTTTATTCAGGGTTGGAGCTAAACTCTGCAGGATATCGGCACTGCAGGACCCATGTTGCCTATCCCTGGTGTATGGGTTTGTGTGGAGTTAAGTTAT
>NW_015559029.1:1859-2183 GCF_001515605.1 Sinocyclocheilus anshuiensis | reverse complement strand
GCATCTGTGAACTCCCTGTCTGTCCTGTCACGGCTATGGAGGCCGACTCTTGCCTTGCTCTGAACCGACAACAGGACGGGAGTTTATAAAATGTTGCGTATAAACCGTCCTAAATTTGTTCTAAGATCATTTCTCAAAAGTGCGTAAGTGTGATTCAGAGAAAACAAACGTGCACACAAAAACATGTGCGTACGCCTCTCTTCCAGATGTGACATTTATAAATCGCAAATGATCTTGAAATTGTGTGCAGCTGACTGGTGTCAGATCTCCGCCTTGTAAACGCCCCCTAATTAATATCATTACCATATAAAAGAGCACACGCCA
>NW_015559029.1:0-1678 GCF_001515605.1 Sinocyclocheilus anshuiensis | reverse complement strand
ATTTTTTAATATAACTCCGACTGGATTCGTCTGAAAGAAGAAAGTCATATACACCTAGGATGACTTGAGGGTAAGTAATTTATCGGCTAATTTTCATTTTTGGGTGAACTAACCCTTTAAGTGCGATTCAGAGAAAACGAACGTGCATACAAAAACACATGCGTACGCCTCTCTTCCAGATGTGACATTATAAATCGCAAATTATCTTGAAATTGTGCGCAGCTGACTGGTGTCAGATCTCCGCCTTGTAAACGCCCCCTAATTAATATCATTACCATATAAAAGATCACACGCCAATATCCGAATTTCTATGCTTTAGAATGATGAGCACAAAGAAAAATGAAAACGTTACCGAGTCTAAATTGAGGTCCTGCTGGCGGAGGTAGAGGTTCGTGTGGGGACGCTTTTTATTTAATAATGTGTAATTACAATAATGTTGACAAACAATGTGTGTGTGGTTATATTTTTTTCTATTGAGTTATCAAAATTGCTACTTCTAGAAACAACATAAATAATAATAATAATAATAGTAGTAGTAGTAGTAGCCTAGTAGTTGTAGTAGAAGTAGTAGTAGTAAATATAAAACAGTTAGGTTTCCAAAAGTCATCTTATAAAAAGTGAGCCATCCTACTTTTAAAATCACTTGCTATGACAACTAATAAAAAGTTTAGTATCACGAAATTCTTGCAATACTTTAAAAAACATTATTGAAAGAAAAATTGGACGTTTCATATCATAATAAAATTACACGATTCACGATTATGGTCTCCGGTCTGAAAAAACTTGAATGTGATTTGGCATTTCTTTATATTTATACTAATGCTTAATGCTGCTCAAATGTGCCATTAATGTACTGACACAAAAATATATAGTGTATTTTATACAAATATAACTGATGTAAATGACAAAAACAAAGTTTAAGGCTGATGATTCTATTCATTTTCACAGAAGCAAAGCAGTAGATGTTATAAATAAAAAGTTAACAATGTTATTGAATAGAATATATTAAAACCGTTATTGCACGACATAGGCCTATTCTTATAGGCTACACAGACAAAACAGTCAGAGATGCATTTATGCATTTTTCTTTCTATTTTACGCATTAGTAGTAAATAAAGACTTCGCAAGTTCTCTTGTAAAATAAAATAAAAATCTGACTACACTGCATTAATCTCATACAGTGCATCTTTGTTGTTTATGATGAATTCGGTGCTTGCACGTACACCGCTTTTATTATTATTGCAGCTTAGATGTTCAAATAGCAGCAGTACTCCGACTTTACCACAAGGAAAAGTGCGTACGTCTGCTCAGACCCTGACGTGGCAGTAAGTACTTTTCCACGTCAAAGACCGTTTTTATAAATATGAACGTTGCTGTGGATTTTGTGGCCAGCTTTAGTTGGGGACACTTGACTGATTGCACAGACACTACTGGAAGAGAGCTGGGACCTCATTTATAAAAATGTGCATATGCACAGATTTGATCTTAGAGTGTGCATTTTTATAAATGAGGCCCCAGCTCTCTTCCAATAGTGTCTGTGCAATCAGTCAAGTGTCCCCAATTAAAGCTGGCCACACACTAGACGATTTTCAAATCTTAGCCGATTTTAAAACCATGGGAGACCACAGACATAAAGACAGTTTCAACCGATTTTTAGCCTTATAATCCTCTGAATGCG
>NW_015559028.1:0-948 GCF_001515605.1 Sinocyclocheilus anshuiensis | reverse complement strand
ATATATACAGAGAGAGAGAGAGAGAGAGAGTTTTCTAACATGCTGCCTTTGTTAATGAAATACAGACACCGTCCACTTCTTGCGGTTTCAAGCTCACACACACTGTGTTTGCGATGCTTTCTACAAGATTAAAACCAAATCCTGTGAGTGAGTATCAAAGCGTCAGAGATGTGAGGATGAGCGAGACAGACACACTGAGGACCAGTGACAGACATGAGGAGATTAATCTGGAAATGGACATGTGGATGATAAGGAATCGACTGGCTGCTGCTGCTGGATTTATTCACATTTAACTCTCTCTCGCTCAGACACGTGCTGGATTTATTGACATTTAACTCTCTCTCGCTCAGACACACTGGCAAGAGGCCAACCAGACGGCTTCTACTATTTCGTGTCTTGGACGATGAGGATAAATCGGTTTTGTTTTACAACACTTAAAATCGAGACAATCTTTATTGAGTTTTCTCTCAGTTTTCTCATTCTCAGTAGAGTACTTGCACTGAGCTTTATAATGCAAATCTGATCGCAAAGCACTGTGTACTATCATTCAATAGTCTGCGGTCAGATTTTTTTTTTTAAAGAAATTAAATTATTACTTTGTTTTAACTAATTATGTTACAAAAGATTTGTTTAAAATAAATTCAGTTCTTATTTACTTTCTTTTCATTAAAACATCCTGAAAAAAGTATCAGAAATATTAATACAATTTATATTAATTTATATAAAATTATATATCATTTAATTTATTTATAATAAATGTATATAAAATTAATAGTTTTATTCAGCAAGGATGCATTCAATTGATTAAAAATGACCGTAAAACATTTAGAATGTTATAAAAGATTTTTGTTGCAAATAAATGTAGTTCCTATTAACTTTCTATTTATTAAAAAGGCCTGAAAAACATAAATACAGTGGTGTGAAAAAGTGTTGGCCCCCTTCCTGATT
>NW_015559027.1:594-820 GCF_001515605.1 Sinocyclocheilus anshuiensis | reverse complement strand
CAGGAACCATGTTGAGGTTAAGAGTGAGGAGGAAGTGATCTGAGGCATGCAGTGGAGTAACCAGTACATGATCAGTGGAGCAGTGTGGTGTGTAAATAAGGTCCAGTTGGTTGCCTGATTTGTGAGTAGCCATAGTTAACACTCGCTTGAGATCAAAAGAGGCAAGCAGAGTGTGGAAGTCTGCAGCCTGAGGTTTATCTAGGTGGATTTGGAAGTCTCCAAGCAT
>NW_015559027.1:0-140 GCF_001515605.1 Sinocyclocheilus anshuiensis | reverse complement strand
GTGCATAAAGAAGATCTGTAAAGTTGCAAAGACTAAAGTCTCAAATCCAAAGAGATATTCTTTATAAAAGTTAAGTATAAAAGTTACTTGTCCACGCCCTCCTAAAACGACTCGTTTAAACACGCCCCCACATGTCTACG
>NW_015559026.1:0-947 GCF_001515605.1 Sinocyclocheilus anshuiensis | reverse complement strand
TCTACACCTACCACAACCCTAAACCTACCCTAACAGTAATGCAAACACAGTAATTATGTGTTATATTCGCGGTTGTAGCTAGAAGAGATACAATGGAGCTCTCTTCTAACAAGCTGATGAACTGAATCAGGTGTGTTAAATAAGGAAGACAAGCAAAATGTGCATAGCAGGGGGTCCCCATGACCAGGACTAAGAACCAGGTCCTAGGTATAAGCAATGGAGTGCACCTGGCCTGCAGAATTAGCTCCAACCCTAATCAAACACACCTGACACACACCACAAACCAATCAGTGTCTTTGGGATTATTATATAGGCAGGTGAGATTTTTTTGTATTTTTTTTTTTTTATTGTGATTGGAGCTTAATTCTGCAGGACAGCAGTGCTCCTGGACCTGTGTTGCCTATCCCTGCAGTAGTCAATCAGTTTTCTTAATTAATATTTTAATTAAGCACATCATTTCTTGTCGAGGTGAAAATGTGTCTCACAATATCAGTATAGTTTGTGGCTGAACATTTTACAAAGCTTGCATTATTTTATTCTGAATTGTACCGTTATCTGTTTGGTTCCAATAATGTGCATTGTGTTTCACTGTTACGTGGAGCACATCTCCGCAACTCAGTCAACAAACTCATCTCTGCATATGCTAAGAGTTTGGGTTAATTATAAAGTTCATCTGTGGATGAAAGGTGCACTGTTGAAAACATAACAAATATTGTAACGCCAACACAAAATATTGCATCAATATAGTTCTAAATATGCAATCACTGGGCCGCTGGCGCCCTCTGTAGGCATTTTAATAATACATATTGTACATACGTTTATTGTTTAGATCAGGGGTGGTGAACTCCGGTCCTGGAGAGCCGCAGCCCTGCAGAGTTCAGCTTCAACCCTAATTAAATCTGACCTGCCTGTAGCTTCCTAGTAACTGTTCAGACCTTGATTAGCTT
>NW_015559025.1:0-1115 GCF_001515605.1 Sinocyclocheilus anshuiensis | reverse complement strand
GGTCCATATCCTTCCCAGTCTACGAGGTATTCCAGCTGACCACCAAGGCGCCGGGACTGCAGAATTTCCTTCACTTGGTAGCAAGGTTCGCAGGAATCGCCCCACCTCTTGAATCTTCCTCTCTGTTTGACCATACGACTCTGGATGATATCTGGAAGAGAGGCTTACGGTCACACCTAGGAGTTTGAAAAAGGCATTCCATACCTTTGAAATAAATTGAGGTCCCCGGTCTGAGATGATGTCTTCGGAAATGCCATAATAGTGGAATACCTTGTTAAAGAGAAGCTCAGCGAATGCCATAATAGCGGAAGACCTTGTTAAAGAGAAGCTCAGCTGTTTCCAGTGCAGTGGGGAGACCTCTGAGGGGCAGGAGGCGACATGACTTTGAGAAATGATCAACTATTACCAGGATGCATGTTTTACCTTCAGAGGGTGGCAGGTCCGTGACAAAGTCTACTCCTAGGTGTGACCAGGGGCGATTTGGCACTGGTAGAGGAAGGAGTTTGCCAGATGGTAAGTGGCGCGGGCTTTTGGACATGGCACAGTCTGGACATCCTTGCACGAACCTTCTCACGTCCCTTGCCATATTGGGCCACCAGAAGCGATCTCGTAGCAGCGAGAGGGTGTTGTTGGCCCCTGGATGGCCAGTGCCTCGGGAGGAGTGAGCAGAGTGAATCAGTGGGGTGCGTTGGGTTCGTGGTACATACTGGCATCCAGGAGGGCAGCCCGGCGGATTGTTGGGAGCCATGTTTGATGCCACTGAAGGGGCACTCCATTCAATTGGACTGACGATCATCCTTGGTGGGATGATACTTTCCGGTTCTTCTGGACCTTCCACATGACTATGAATGCGTGACAAGGCATCTGCCTTGACGTTCTTGGGACCAGGGCGATAAGTAATGGTAAAGTTGAACCTGGTAAAGAATAATGCCCATCGTGCTTGGCGGGGATTTAGACGTTTAGCCTCACGAAGATACTGGAGATTTTTATGGTCGGTCAGCACGGTGAATGGATGGGCTGCCCCCTGCAGCCAATGCGTCCACTCCTCTAATGCCAGCTTGATGGCAAGGAGTTCTCTGTTGCCGATGTCATAATTATTCTCCGCCGGGCTGAGC
>NW_015559024.1:0-430 GCF_001515605.1 Sinocyclocheilus anshuiensis | reverse complement strand
TTCATATTTTTTAAATTTTCTTCACACAACACATAAAATTCCTTCTATTTTGCTTGCTTAAATCCCCATCTTGCACACTGATTAAAGTTTTGCCTTTGGACTGCACTCTGAATCTCACAAACTACAGGCCAATGATCACTGCCCAAATTATCTTCATGTACAGTCCAAGTACACTTACCGGCTAAGGCAGCTGATGTTATTGTGAGATCTAAACATGACATGCCACCTTTAATTATATCCATTCTTGTTGGTTTCCCATCATTCAAACATACAAGCAAGTGCTCTTCTATAAATTCTTCTATAACTATCCCATTATTGTCTGTATTTTTACTACCCCATAAACCATTATGTGCATTAAAATCCCCATATATAATAATTTTACTCTGTGTATCACCCATCACTTCTTCTAATACAGTATTACTTATTTCTT
>NW_015559023.1:2191-2412 GCF_001515605.1 Sinocyclocheilus anshuiensis | reverse complement strand
GCTGATATTTATGAGTCTAGTCAAGTCACTGCTGATAGTCATGAGTCTAGTCAAGTCACTGCTGAGATTTCTGAGTCTAGTCAAGTCACAGCTGAGAGTCATGTGTCGAGTCTGGTCACAGTTGATCGTCATGAGTCAAGTCTAGTCACAGTTAATCTTCCCGAGTCAGATCGAGTCACAGTTTATTATCCTGAGTCTGGTCAAGTCACCGCTGATATTTC
>NW_015559023.1:1421-1747 GCF_001515605.1 Sinocyclocheilus anshuiensis | reverse complement strand
TTGTTTACTGTGGGTGTCGCGGAGGAGGAACGCAACACAGTGTCTGTGATTGAAGTGGTGGCTGTACCAGAGCACGCTCACAAAATGGCGGCGGCAGCAGAGCCTGATCACAAAATGGCGGCCACACTAGAGCACGCTCACAAGATGGCGGCGACAGCAGAGCACACTCACAAGATGGCAGACACAACAGCATCTGGTCAAGTCACAGCTGATATTTATGAGTCTAGACAAGTCACAGCTGATAGTCATGTGTCGAGTCTAGTCACAGTTGATCGTCATGAGTCAAGTCAAGTCACAGCTAATCTTCCTGAGTCAAGTCAAGTCAC
>NW_015559023.1:0-1155 GCF_001515605.1 Sinocyclocheilus anshuiensis | reverse complement strand
GTCACAGCTGATCTTCATGAGTCAAGTCAAGTTTAGTCACAGCTGATCGTCATGAGTCAAGTCAAGTTACAGTTCATTATCATGAGTCAAGTCAGGTCACAGCTAACCTTCTTGAGTCGAGTCTAGGCACAGTTGATCATCATGAGTCAAATCGAGTCACAGTTTATTATCCTGAGTCTGGTCAAGTCACGGCTGATAGTTATGAGTCTAGTCAAGTCACCATTGATCGTCATGAGTCAAGTCAAGTTACAATTCATTATCATGAGTCAAGCCTAGTCACAGCTGTTCTTCATGAGTCTGGTCAATTCACAGCTGATAGTCATGAGTCTAGTCAAGTCATTGCTGATAGTGCTGATAGTCATGAGTCGAGTCAAGTCACCATTGATCGTCATGAGTCAAGTCAAGTTACAATTCATTATCATGAGTCAAGCCTAGTCACAGCTGTTCTTCCTGAGTTCAGTCAAGCCACAGCTAATCTTCCCGAGTCAAGTCTAGTCACAGTTGATCTTCCTGACACAATTGATCTTCCTGAGTCGAGTCTAGGCACAGTTGATCGTCATGAGTCAAATCGAGTCACAGTTTATTATCCTGAGTCTGGTCAAGTCACAGCTGATATTTATGAGTCTAGTCAAGTCACGGCTGATAGTCATGTGTCGAGTCTGGTCACAGTTGATCGTCATGAGTCAAGTCAAGTCACAGCGGATCGCCCCGAGTCACGTCAGATCACAGCTGATCATCCAGAGTCACGTCACATCACGTCTGTTCGCTCGGAATTCTGTCACTTCCTGTCTGTTGCACCCAGATCCTCAGGGACTGCTCTTCAGTATCCCAGACTGGTTTCCAGCTTGGAGGACCCACCACTGGTGTCAGCACGTGCAGCTGGCATCCCTAAATCAGTGCTATCAAACCCTTCTGCTCATGAACTTATTCCCCTGTCTGCAGCACTTCCCATATGGGGGGTTGCTTTATGGTGTATCTGGGCCGCATACTCCACCGCTGATTTTCTAGAGGCAGCAGCACCGGCTACATCATCTCCGGAGGTGGCGGCGCATGCTGCAGAACCTCCCGAAGCGGCGGTGCTGGCCTCAGTTCCTTGCGTGGTGGTGGCGCCCAGCAACGAACTCTCGTCCCGTCCTGTTACGGCTATGGAAGCCG
>NW_015559021.1:15929-23988 GCF_001515605.1 Sinocyclocheilus anshuiensis | reverse complement strand
ATACATATATAACAAACAAAATGTTAACACATCTAACACTCATGACGCACACGCCAGGCCGCCATTTCATGCAATATACTATTCACCCATTAATAGCACTCAAATAAACTTAATTTAACCAATTGATAACTCGAACTAATGGTCAAATATAACAACACATGGAACACTTTTTTACAGTTGATCTTTTAAACATGAAATGAATGCCTATAAAACAATTGATCATCAAAAGAACGGAGCTCATGAAATCGTGCCTCTCCTCACTAGTGACATTGCAGGAAAGAGGACGAACTCTGATTGCGCTGCGATTTGAACCTCTCACATATGTAGGACGTCAGCCGACGTGCATACTGCGACTACTACCTTCGACAAGAGCGCACAACCCTCTTTCAAAATAAAATACCCCCTAACAAATAATTTGTAAAAATAAAATAAAAGTAAATAACTAAAATTAATAATCTGGTGTAACAACATACCCCTGCTACATCCATCCCCACTGTTTTACATCAGATTATGAATTACATACAAAGTCTTAGCAAATTAACAATGTCACTTATTCTGAGATCACATTAGATCTGTTCAGTTCTCAACTATCTCTTCCGAGATTAAGGAAACCCAGGGGTAAACTAATCCCCAAATTACCCTTAGAAAACCATGCATTTTACATAGTTCAATACATGACATCAACAATTGTACATCAAAATATGTAGTCAACAAAAACAAAACAAACAAAAAAATGTTCCAACAATTTATCAACACTTAATTTCCATTCAACATTTTAAATTTCATGAATTACATGTACTCTCTGTGTAGACATTGACTGTATAAGCCTGTTAACTGGCTTAATGAGTCTCCCAAATCTTGACCTAAAACCATCTTGACCATTTGATTCTCTTACACTCTTCTGATCTTGCTCCTTTGACACTGTCGTAGAAGTTACTGTAACAGCTGGATTATCATGCTCATCAACTTTGGAAGCACACTCATCACTCAGAACTGCTGATACAGAAGAATCACCAGACTCCAATGAACATACTGACAGAACTGAACTGGGTAAGTTGTCAGAACTTCTCTTATGTACAGGTACTCCATCTATTTCAGTCTCATATTCCACAACTGTGTCATCAGGTGCATCACTCTGATCAACACTGGAATTCTCAACAGACTCTTTCCTCATTACTTCTGAGGCAGCATTAAGATCAGCCACCCAACGAGAAGTTCACTCTTCACTCTGAGTTTGATTATCTTCATCACAAGAAGCACAGACAGTGCAATTATCAACTCTGAGGCAGCATTAAGATCAGCCACCCAACGAGAAGTTCGCTCTTCACTCTGAGTTTGATTATCTTCATCACAAGAAGCACAGACAGTGGAATTCTCAACACTGTCATCATTTTCACTGCTTTCATTCCAAGCGGGCACCGGCAGGAAGTTGACAGGCATCAACAGATTACGATGTACAGTCTTGATTTGACCAGTCCCAGGGTTTCTTATCTTATATGTGTACAAAGTGTCACTTTTTCCCACTACAACATATACCACCCTCTCCCATCGGTCTGCTAACTTCCTTATTCCACGTTCCCCCTTATTCGCAAGAAGTACTCGGTCACGCAACTCAAGAGAATGCCCTTTTCCTTTACGGTCATAATACTCCGCTTGTTTAGTCTGTTGCCGTTTGGCATGTTCTTGAGCGACTGACATTGCTTCCCTCATGTCTTTCTTAAGTGACTGAACATACTTGTGAACATCAACAGTCTCATTATCCAAGATAACGCTTTCAAACAGGACATCCACTGGTAATCTTGGTGTTCGTCCAAACATCAAGAAAAACTGTGGATACCCAGTGGTCTCATGTCTTGTACAATTGTACGCGAAAGTAAGAGTGTTCAACAACTGCGGCCACTTAACTTTGGATCTCGGAGGAAGCGAACGGATCATATCACCCAGGGTACGGTTAAATCTTTCTGTTTGTCCATTCCCCATGGGATGATATGGAGTGGTGTGCAATTTTGTCACACCAGACAATCTCAACAGCTCAACCATTAAAGAGCTCTCAAAGTTAGTACCTCTGTCGGAATGCATGCGACCCGGAAACCCATAAATGCAGAAAAACTTGTTCCACAAGACACGCGCAACCGCTTCTGCAGTTTGGTTTGGACACACATAAGCGCAGGCAAACTTTGTGAAATGGTCAGTGACTACTAACACATCGACCGACTTATTAGAATCCTCCGCTGACCAAAAGTCAAGGCACACCATTTCTAGCGGAGCACTTGTCTGAATTGACACGAGTGGAGCCCTTGCCTCAGGCTCAGGTCTTTTACGCAAAATGCACCTCTCACACTCATTAATGTATTTCTTTGTGTCACCCTCCATAGACTCCCAGAAGAACCGCTGTCTGGCCAACCAGAGGGTGCGATGCTGACCCTGATGACCAGCGTTATCATGCACACCCTTCAGGACAGTACTTCGAAGAGCTGTTGGCACAACAAACTGGTAAGTATTTTTCTTAGACACTGGGTTCTTTGAGATTCTATAAAGAATACCCAACCTCAAGGAAAGTTTACCCCACTGCCGCAAAATTTTCAAAGTTCTTTTAGACTCATACACTTTTTCTCTGCGAGAGGGTCATCTTCCTCTCTCCACAAAGAATTTCACTCGGTCAATCACAGGATCTTGACTTTGCTTCATTGAATTTCCAGCAATTCATCTTGGGTAAGACTACCAAGTTGACTCTGCTCTACATCCGCCAAGCTCTCTAAATACTGCACATATGCCATACTCCTAATGGTTGCACCATGCTCCCAGTCCTGGTGAGATTTAAGAACAGCTGACAAATCTTGGTGAGATACTTTCCCAGTAAGGTAAGTGGACCCTATATACACATTTCCACCAACATTTGCTGGCTCTGACAGCCCATCTACCACTTCACCATCCACACGTTCACACGAAAGATGGAACATGTCTTGCACCTGCTCGACAGCTACAGACTCTGCCTCATGCAGCAAAATATCGTAAGGTGTCCTCATCAATCTGTGCAAAATTCTCGAAGTCGCAAACGGTTCCCTGCTTAATGCATCTGCCACTATATTTTTCGGTCCGGGGATATACTGAATATCAAAATCATAAGGCGCCAGCTTCGCTACCCACCGTTGTTCACATGCATCCAGCTTGGGCTTCGTGAGGATGTACTTGAGTGGGTTATCATCAGTCCACACAGTAAACTTGTGTACCCGCAGTCAGTGACTGAATTTATCACAAATAGCACACTTCATTGACAAAAACTCAAGTCTGTGTGCTGGGTACTTCGACTGCGCATGATTTAAAGACTTTGACGCGAAGGCAATAGGCCTTGCCACAGCACATCCCTCCTGAACCTGCGACAAAACGGCCCCAAGCCCACTAGTGGAGGCATCCACAGACAACAGAAACAGCTTCGAAAAATCTGGGTGTGCAAGTAAAACCTGACTCATTAAGGCAGACTTCAAACTCTCCAGGGCTGCTCTGCAGTCATCAGTCCAATCCGTTGGAGAAAGTGTACGACTTTTCAGTCGTTTCACACCTCTCCCCATTCTGGGTCTTTTCTGACCTGTCAAAAGCTGAAACAAGGGTTTAGCCAGCATAGAACAATTTTCTATGAAATGCTGGTAGTACACCACCATACCTAAAAAGGACCGGATCTTACTCGCTGATGGTGTAACACAATCACTCTCCATCAAATCCTTCTCAGATATACTCACAATGGCATAAATTTTTACTGGATCACTGGCCACCCCCTCTTCAGACACAATATGACCCAAAAATTTTACTGACTTCCTCAAAAACCTACATTTTGAAGGAGACAATTTCAAATTGTGGTCATTTAGATGCCGAAACACCATTTCAAGCCTTTCCAAGCTCTCCTCTTCAGTCTTCTCAAAAACTAATAAATCATCTAAATAACAAAGAAGGCTCAAGAAGTTCTGATCACCAAACACAGTCAGCATCATTCTCATAAATGTTGCTGGGCTGTTGCACAGACCCTGGGGTAAACGATTATATTCATGTAGCCCCATTGGTGAACAGAACGCCGTGAACTTCTTGTCATCTTCATGCAACGGGATGTTATAGTACCCAGAAGTCAGATCCATGGTACTAAAGTACGCGTTCCCACCCAGCGCTGCAAGCACATCTGCTTGGTGAGGAAGAGGATGAGCATCCTTCACCGTGCATGCATTCAACCATCAGAAATCAGTGCATATCCTTAAGTCACCATTTTTCTTCCACAATAAGACCAGTGGTGATGCAAACTCACTGCTCGACTTCCTAATGATCTCCTTGTCCTCCATTTCATCTAAAGTCTCTTTCAACTTCAAGTAATGAGCAGGAGAAAGACGCCGGTATGGAAGACTAAAGGGCCTGTTATCTGTAACTCTGATACGATGACAAAAACCCTTTGCTTCGCCACAGTCCAAACTGTGCCTGGAAAACACACACTCATACTTTTCGATGAGGTCCACCAGCTTGTTCTTCCAAAAGGGGGACACTTCACAATTCCAGACATTCAGGTCGCTCAGACCCAGGTCATCCAACCTGCTGTCACCTACTAAACTCGCTCCAGATGTAGAGCCTCCCACCGTTAGACTACCACATGACCTGTCAGAGCGTACTGCACCTACATTTTGGCCAAACACTCTGTCAGTGGTTTGATCGAGGTCCTCCAAAGCGACGCAAAGATACACATCAGCCACCTTTGCATTTTTCCTCAACACAATTTCTGCGTTGGTCGGATTGATCATCTTTACTGGCAGCCAGCCATTCCCCCACAAAGGTGAAACAACTCTCCCAATCAGCACATTCCGATGCACGCAACGTGAAGTACTTGGTTTGATGACTACTGTGCTCCCTACTGACAGTCCTGACCCTGGAGGCAAATGACCCCAAACAAGATGTTCGCTCCTTGGCTGGAGTGTCACAGCTGACCTCAGTCTCAAGAGTACCCACCTTGTCGGGAATCGAATCACCCCTCCATCTCTCTATACACGAAAGCATTCGTAAAAATTGACCATTTTCAGATTGTATAGTTGAGTCAGGTCTATTTACCACCTTCCAAAATTGGTCTGTATGCTTCATCTGACTTATTAGAGGTTTCAAGACATTTGTGCCAAGTATGATCGGGTCCTTTTGACCCCTCACAATCAGAACTGGGACATTGAAACTGAACCCATAAACTTCAAGCTTCAGATTGCACACACCATCCGGACTAGTTTGTTTGCCACCACAACCCACCAAGACAATATCTGAAGAGCTCAAGATATCCTGATCCAGCACCCCAGCGTCTCTGAGTTGAGAAACTACGTCCGCGCTCAGAGTGGTCGCCATGGAGCCACTGTCCAACATCCCCTGAAGCTCAACTTTGTCCTGTAGTAACACACTTGCATAAAATAAACTGTTGCTTTGATCAACTTGCGTGCTGTTCTGAAAAATGACTGTTTTTGTTTTGTCCATACTTTCACAGAAGGAATAAACAGACTCAAAATCATTCTCAGAGGAATTACTACACTGCCCCACCCCGTCCTCTGCCCGAGGGGAGCTGTCTAGTTTCCCTGAGACGTGACTTTGTCTTGTTGACCGGAGCCCACCCTGGATGTTACTCTGTAACTGTCGCAGTTGTAGCTCGCGTGTCCAGCTGCAAAACACTTGAAACACAAATTATACATTTTACAATGGGCAGTCAATGCTGTGCTCACTGCTTTGACACACTCTGCATTCTCGAATCTTACTGCCCGTTCGTTTAGGCCAGGGGCCCCGCACAGACTGAGTGTTGCACACTAACGCTTTTTCCAGCAAAGACAAGACTTTGTCCAATGCGTTCTCGTCAGTTACGCCCACACCCTGTTCGGACTTCGAAGACGAGACAGACACATCAACACCTGGCTCGGAGACAACCGTGGTGAATTGTTTGACAGCGTGATTTGTCAACTTCCGTTCTCTTAACAACTCATCAAGCTACTCTTGCACCTCAGATGCGTTCCATGACTGTACAGGTTTACTCTTGAAAACAAAAGCTAACTCTTTGTCAGGGCAGTTACGGATGAACATAACTGCTACCTCTTTAATCCTGTTATCCAGAGATCTGCCTTCCCCTCTTAAACTTTGCTCAGCTACATCTGCTGCCTTGTTTAGTCTTATCCAAAAATCCCAAGCGCTCTCTCTGGGATAAGGTCTCACAGAATAGAAGTCAGCCAACGGAATACCCGAACTGCTCTGGTCCCCGAAGTGCTGCTTCAAAACAGAAAATACAGAGTCAACAGTAGGAGTTGTTGAACCATTGCGCAGCCATACTCTCATTACATCTCTGGCCCGCCCCATAACTCTGTTCATTATCTCGTCAATCATTTCAGAATCAGTCACATCCAGTTTGTTCAAATATACCCTCATCATGTCTTCCCATTCCATGATTGAATATTTATCTGAACTATCTCCTCTAAAGTGTGGCGGTGCTGCCACCTCAGCTTTCAGGATCAAGTTCATTTTCGATGCATCAATGATAGTATTATTTGTTTGATCAGTCACATGACCACTGACGCCTTCTTGAGACTTCTTAGCAGATGGATAATTTGGAAATTCAGTTCTCATCATACTTTCTCTGATTGACTGCCCAATCTCACTACCAATTTGCTTTATGAGGTTACTCATTTGACCCGACATTTCTGACTCCTGAGGAGCGTACTCAAAATTACTGACTGCAGCAAGTGGACTACCACACATTTGGACTCTGCCATCGGAGGAAAGACCAATTGTTCTACCCCGGCCTGTACTACAGTACTCGGGATCGTCGAACCGCTTTGTTTTGTCAGGCGTATTCAAAAGACTGCCCCGCCCCCTACCGACTGTAAATGTGTTGTCCCACCCAAAATCGCTTCGTTTAGCCACCATTCCCCTCAGGTGTCAGATTAAACTTTCAAAACACAAAAATGTTGTACAAAAAAAAACTAATCAACTCAATGACAATTAATCCTTGTTATAACTCTTCAAAAACTTTCAAGTGTCTATAAACCTCATATAAGATTCAGTTCACTATGATATTACAGTTCTTTGGTTGAAAACTCAGTCAATTGATGAGAGATACCTTTATCCAGTTAATTGATTACACTCCTCAATGATCCAGCACGGTGCTCATCTGATCCAACTACGCCACAACTCGCCAGTCCCACAGTCTGCACATCTGTCACCGTCTTGTGTCTTCAACGTTGAATTTCCGCAACACAAATCATCAGCGGTCTCCTCCTAAGCACAGCTCAATCCATCAGATATCTGAATGCCACCGAAGAAACAGCAACAGATGACTTAAGTCCCATCTCGCCTCCAGCTCCCCTCAGCGCCAGTCAAACTCTACGTCAGCAATCCCGGCGGTCGACAACGATCAACCAATCGACGGGTCACGGCACCAGTTTTGTAGCGGTTGTTCCTCTGCGTTGTGTTATGTTGATGTTAATAATAAAAGACTTTCCACACAAATCTGGTAGTGCGGCAAAACACACAAATAGACAAGCGCTGTTATCTGCAAAACTTTCTCTTTCTGCCTCTCCTCACTAGTGACATTGCAGGAAAGAGCGTACACACACACACACATACACATTATATATATATATATATATATATATATAAAATACAAAGTGTAAATAATAATTTATGATAATCAATTAACATGTCATTCGTATATAAAATAATTCAAAACAGCATTACAGTGTTTCTTGGAGGTCAATTAACATACCTGTGCGGTAAAACACAAATAGACAAGCGCTGTTATCTGCAAAACTTTCTCTTTCTGCCTGTTAACCACAAAATACATGTTTAAGTACACCAGGTAGTCAACCACAAAACATGCAATGTCCATCATATTAATAAACGAGAATATATGTCTTTAGTATGCTTACAAAATATACCCATTATATAAATATAATTAAACATACACATCTTATATATATATATATATATATAGGCCCAGTGCTTGAAGTGGGCCAGTACACACTGGTACGCAGTACCGACACTTCAATATTTTAGTCTTTAGCGTACAAGC
>NW_015559021.1:11742-14763 GCF_001515605.1 Sinocyclocheilus anshuiensis | reverse complement strand
GTATTTTATTTTTATATATATATATATATATATATATATATATACACACATATATAACTTAATCAAAATGTTAACACATCGAACACTCATGGCGCACACGCCAGGCCGCCATTTCATGCAATATACTATTCACCCATTAACAGCACTCAAATAAACTTAATTTAACCAATTGATAACTCGAACTAATGGTCAAACATAACAACACATTAAACACTTTTTCACAGTTGATCTTTTAAACATGAAATGAACGCCTATAAAACAGTTGATCATCAAATTAACGGAGCTCATGAAATCGTGCCTCTCCTCACTAGTGACATTGCAGGAAAGAGGACCAAATCTAATTGCGCTGCGATTTGAACCTCTCACATACGTAGGACGTCAGCCGACGTGCATACTGCGACTACTACCTTCGACAAGAGCGCACAACCCTCTTTCAAAATAAAATACCCCCTAACAAATAATTTGTGAAAATAAAATAAAAGTAAATAACTAAATTGTATAATCTGGTGTAACAACATACCCCTGCTACAGGAGCCATCGGGGGAAAGTCTTATCTGAAGCTTTACTGCGTTATGCCGTGGAGGGGGGCTTTTATATATGCTCATAAAACTTTTTTATGTTCATATTTCTTCATAAAACATCAATGTACTTTAAGATGATAGCATTTATTCTTGCTTGGAACAGCAAGAGTAAACTTGCACTGTGCAGGAATTCTGTTCAAATTTTGGATTAATTAAATAATTTGTACTACTTCTAACAGAGCTTGACAGAAGTGTTTTTCAAAATGGGTATTTCATGCAAACATATTATAGACAAAAGAAAATTACATCTAATCCTGAATGTAATTCCCATGTACCCCCATGTACCTATCACTTTGGAAACAACATGGGAATGTTACCATTGAATGTTCTCTGAACATTCTGAAACAAGTAGAAACATTTAAAATGTTAGATGGGCATCCAACTGAAACATTTAAGAAAAAAAAAACATTCCACAAACAATGTATGAATATCACTTTGGTGCTAAAGTTTTGAGAGCATTATTAAAGAACAGATAACTTTGAACTCATGTTATATTCACTAGTGAAAAATTAATATACTTAAATGTGTTTGAAA
The DNA here is from genome assembly GCF_001515605.1 of Sinocyclocheilus anshuiensis. Taxonomy (NCBI): domain Eukaryota; kingdom Metazoa; phylum Chordata; class Actinopteri; order Cypriniformes; family Cyprinidae; genus Sinocyclocheilus; species Sinocyclocheilus anshuiensis. Next base: position 13,648 of record NW_015559021.1, on the reverse strand, counting down.
TACATTTATTTCATGCTAAGTATACTACAAATACATTTACATATTTATGTACTTAATAAAAATACCCAGCAATTGTACTTTTAGTATACTAAACTGGTATACATAAAGTCTGCTTTGCAACAACTAATTTTGTGCTTAATGCACTTTAATTGTGTGGAAGTAGTGCTGAAGTCCAACTAAAGATATACTTAAGTATATTTGATTGTGCTAAAGTGGAACAATTGCAAGTATACCCTTTATATATTTAGCATTTAAAGACCGATATTATTCACAGATTAAAAAATCTTCATCAATAGTGAGATTAAAACATATTTTATGTGAGGAAGTAGTGCTGAAGTCCAACTAAAGATATACTTAAGTATATTTGATTGTGCTAAAGTGGAACAATTGCAAGTATACCCTTTATATATTTAGCATTTAAAGACCGATATTATTCACAGATTAAAAAATCTTCATCAATAGTGAGATTAAAACATATTTTAGTCTTAATATTAAGAAATACTCCAAAGAAAGTTTAATTATAATTTTTAGATCAGTAAGTTGGAGCGATACGTCTGTAAATATGTTAATAGATTTGAAATATACTTAGTATGAAATAAATGTATTTTAAATATATTTGAAAAAATAAAAAGCCCTGCTGACTGCATGTAGAAAACAGAGCTCTATGCATCTTTTCCAGTGTAGCATTGTCCAGTTTTTTCCTCTGTGGTCACTTTGATGTAAACACCGATTGCAGGAAAACATTATTTAAATGGGGAAAAGGAGTGCTGACTGTTCATTTGGAGATTAATTTCACCAACTGATGCTGACTAGGCAGCACTAGAACCACAGGTGTAATACATCCAGCCTCAGAAAATGATTTCTCTTTATGTCTTTGCGCTCTGTTAAAACTATCAAATCACAAAAGAGTTTATATATATATATATATATATATATATATATAAGCATTTATAAAGTTTACAAAGAAAAGACAAATATAAGAAACGGAACAATTCCAATAGGGTCCTCTCACTGCAGTGCTCGTGCCCTAATTGCCAAGTTTTGATTTTGTATATGATGAATATAATGTAACTGCCTTGATAGGTTATACTAAACAAGGAAAATGCCAAATATAAAGTCAGAAAACATCTCATATCCGATCAAACTTATAACGACTTGATATGCACCTACTGTGGGCACTTACAAAGAAACCCATTCATTATAAGTAGCCTGACATTGGCAGATGGCAACTGGTTTAATCTTTTCACCCCAGAATCCTAGGCAGCCTCAGGTTTCCACAGAGGCAATCATACGCACTGAGGGATGGGATAATTGCCATTTATGGCAGCCAGCCTTCCAGAGACAGGCCTCATAGTTTCACAAATAGCACAAACTGACTCGATGGTCAAGCGCTCAAGCCAAAGTTTCTAACAACAATCCAGCTGGCTGGTTGATGGAAGATAAATATAAGGTCTCAGTGAATGATGTCCACAGTCCAAAACATCCGGTTACCAATGGTATATACTGTTTTTGCAAAAATTATTTGGACATTTTTGAACTCCCACTTAAAATTTATGAATCTCATTGCATCACATATCAAAATATTAAACCAAGTGGCATCTGCAAACAAATCATACATGTTTTCTCAGAACGAACTACATTTTTGCAATGCGTTTTAGCAAACTGTTTTTTTTTTTTTGTGGATGTGTGTAATCACTTCATCACATTAACTATAAATACTGAAAAAAAATTAGAAACAATTTTCACTCAAAAATTACATTTTACAATTAAATACAAAGAAATAGCAATAAAATATTGAATTAAAAATGAAATTTTGAAGTAGTGAGGCTGAAATAGCATTTTCTTGTAAAATGTACTTTGATCATCTTTTTTTTTTATTTACAGTGTGGCAATTTATTTCATTTTT
>NW_015559021.1:8016-11535 GCF_001515605.1 Sinocyclocheilus anshuiensis | reverse complement strand
ACACACACACACCCACCCACCCACCCACACACATGCATGTTTTTTTTTACTGAGAAATGAACAATAGATAATTATTTTTGTGTTGAAGTATTAAAGAATATATACAGTATAATCATAAACTGCATTTTATGCATTTGAATGTGCAAGCCAAGACACTTTCAAAGTCCACATTACAAAACTGAATTCTATACTCAGTGACATTTTTCGAAAGTCAAGGTTTGGCATTTTTAAACTATAGGTCTGGGATGTCATACTGCACCAGAAGAATAAAAATCATCCCCCCGGCTGATGCTGCTAAACCAGCAGGCCATATAAAACACCAAAAATAAAAGTATTTTTAAAACATTGCCTAGTAAAATGCCAGAACTTGATAGCGAAAACAACAAAATCAGAAATGGACTTTTGCTGTCAGCGCTCCCGCTTTGTGATATACACGTCTTGGATGCGTCATCACGCGCCTTTAATCCATGCAGGGCTTTTCACAATGACAGAAGCATGACAAAGGTATGAGATTAATACAATGTTTCTCCTCAAAACTCTTTCAAAACTTTGAGTGTTTGCCATAGCTTTCTATTGCAACCTAATGAGGATTTTGTAATAATATGACGCAAATGCATTTTGTGTAGCTTTTTATAGAATAAACTACACCAGTTAAGCATTTCTACTTTATTCTTTTAAAAATACCCCAAAATGCACTGAACACACATAAACCATTTACTGTTGTAACCGTATATTTATTAACATAATGTTTCATCTGTGTTAGTTAAGGTGGGAATTATGATCACACAATACTGATTGATGGATTTGCAGGGAATCATCTATCTAAGAGTCATCGATCCTGTAAAAGGGCGAGGCAGACAGTGGTTGAAGTTCATTCCTATCAGATTGCACAAGGAAATTAATAGAAACGATGCTTCTATTAAAATAGCATGAAGTAAACGTGTGAATAGCAATAAAGGCCAAATGGATGTTGAGTAGCGGAGCCCTTTGTTCAAAAATAAATGGGGACTGAATCGCTAGACTGGAGTCAGTGATGCTTTCTCTATAGCCTATAATGTATTCGTTGTTTGAATAACCGTGGAAATTAAATAGTTACAATTAATAGGCCTACCTAATGTTTTTATTAAATTGTGATCATGTTAAATACAAATGTGGTCATATTAAAAATATTTTATGACATGACACCCATTATCTGGCACTTGCCTAAAAAGACGGGTTTATGATGTGCGTTGTTAATAGATTACACTAACATTGGGCTACTTAGGTTATAGCCTTACCCTGGAGTTGGGTCAACCTCCACCTAAAAAAATTAAAAAATAAAAGTTATAGAGTTTTCATCTATCTACCTACTTATCTATTCCAGAGCACAAAAATTCAATTAAAATAATAAAAATTTAAAATATATATAACTGAATATATGCAGTATGTAATATATATGTAACTGCATGTAGTACTCGGTTTACGTGCAGTGACTGGGCGGTATGTTTTCTGTAAACTTCCTGTGAAAAGATATACTGATGAATACAGTACTTGTTCTCTTTGCAATCTGCAGTGCCCTTCAGACCAACCATATATATGCCCTGTGTGATTTGGAATATGTGTTGAGTCCACTTTACAGGGCATATTGGATGATTGGAATGCACTGCAGGAAATATCTATCTACCCTAGTGAAAAATAAATATACTTAATTGTATTTAAAATATATTTATTTCATGATAAGTATCCAGATCGTGACGTAGGTATGTGGGGGCGTGTTAGAATGAGCCGTTTTAGGTAGACGTGGTTAACTCTTAACTTTTATAAAGAATATCTCTTTGGTTTTGAGACTTTAGTGTTTGCAACTTTACAGGTCTTCTTTATGCAACAAGAGCTTGTAACACTTCAAAGAGAAAGGAAAATTTTAAATTGCATCATATGACCCCTTTAAAAGTGTCTTAATGAGTATTGTAATAATGTGATTTTAACATCGGCCTAAATATAGGCTACAGTATGTTCAGTGAAGGGGGCTTGATAAGTCAGTTTCTCCTCACCTAACTTTCACAAGCTGTGAAATTCACCAACAATCAGTTTTGCTGTACTTTTGCTAAACATCTGAACTCGCTAGAGTGCACACTATTGGGAATCTGTGTTGCAGACTTGGCACATTTTTCTGAAGAAACCTTTAGTCTAGAAACTCATTCCAGCTAAAGACACAAGTCTCACCATGTATTTCAAATCTGAGAATAATGAAATTATTTTAAGACGATGCTGTGTAATTTTTTTTTTAAATGAGACGTTCTTTTTGGGCAAATCAAAGAAAATGAGAGAAACATCTATGCTTCTGCTAGGTGCTGTAAGGGCAGAATTTCCAAACGCAACTTTTGCCTACAGCACAAATGTAACAATGAGCAATTTGCAAATAAAACAATTTAATTAGTTAAATATTGAAGTAATACTTTAGTAATTTATTTTTATTGAATCCTCTGTTGACCTGTTATGATTAATACACTGTATTTGAGTTCTACTTGAGTATAAAAATAGTATAGATAAAAATAAATGTTTTGAGTTGCAAATAATAATAATAATAATAATAATAATAATAATAATTCATAATCATGCAGTACTTTCTTTTATAATTATGACCTTTATCTTTTTTAATCATTTAACCACACTTCGCATTTAGTGCTTTTCACAATTTTGCATGGTTGCAAAGCAGCTTTACATACATACAGAAAGTAGTTACAAAAGTAAAGATATAAACAACATATAGCTAGTTAGTTTGAAATGGTGAAAGACATTCACGTACTTGATCAGAGGGTTTATTTTAGTACATTCCTAATACACTCTAATGCACCTGTACCAACAAACTTTTTTCTCCATTAATGGTTCTTTAATGTCCCTTACAGACAACGGCAACATTGCACTTTAAAATGTGGACTGCAGCCCTTTGGCCTGTCAAAATATTATGAATTACTGAACAAATTATTAAAAATTATCCTGACCAGTCCTTAAAATTACACAAACAATAAAATGTCAAATAACTTCAGAGATGTTAACTGCATGAAAAGTAACAATGTAAAATGTATTAAAATAATTTCTATTCATGTGTCACATTTAAATCCGCAGCGTATTGCAAGACCGTCAAACCGCCAAATCTTTTCATTGCATTTTACATTAGAAACACTTGTGCAGTGCATTGAGAGTTGAAGCGCGCAGAGACAACGGGCAGAGAAGTGTTACGCATGGTTTTACTCCACAGGCCCGTTTCTAGCCATTTTGATGCCCTAGGCGAAATCCCTATTAGCGCCAATCCCCCCCCCAAATCCCCATCCCCATCCCACTCATAAAACAAGATAATTTAAGATTACATACAAAATAAAATAAAACTGATTATGTAAACACACAAATCTTAAATAACAACATTGATACATTTCCAAATTATATTTGTATGTATATATATATTGTATATGTATACAGGTGCATCTCAATAAATTAGAATGTCGTGGAAAAGTTCATTTATTTCAGTAATTCAACTCAAAT
>NW_015559021.1:3174-7948 GCF_001515605.1 Sinocyclocheilus anshuiensis | reverse complement strand
AAGGGTGGAGAAGCTCATAGCCCAAGTTGCTTGAAGTCCAGTGTTAAGTTTCCACAGTCTGTGATGATTTGGGGTGCAGTGTAATCTGCTGGTGTTGGTCCATTGTGTTTTTTTAAAACCAATGTCACCAATAAATGTACATATGTCACCAATTGTTTACCAATAAATTTTGGAGCACTTCATGCTTCCTTTTGCTGACCAGCTTTTTGAAGATGCTGATTTCATTTTCCTTTCACAATTTGAGTTGAATTACTGAAATAAATGAACTTTTCCACGACATTCTAATTAATTGAGATGCACCTGTATATACAGGGACGTGCACAGACATTTTGAGGGCAGGGGCTCAAGCGTGTGTTATTGTGCTGATATCTTAAGGACTACCGAGGACAGCTGACTCCTAAAGTTTTGATATTCTTCATATTCATGTTCATATTCATGTCATGGCAAATTGGAATTATATTTGTTGGTGAAATAGAGCAAAAGCAGGCAATATTGTGTCTAAAACGTAAGTGTCTAAATATTAAATTCTTGTTTATTGAACTGTTGTATAAAATCAATAACACATTTATAATCATGCTGCTTTTTGGTGTTAGCAAGACAAATTAACTATTTTGCCTTTTGTCTTTTGGATAATTAGCTGTAAATTCGAGGCACAGGTAGCTTCTGTTGTTCATCTCCACTCACCTCCACAGCAAGACAAACACAATTGGAAAGGGAGAGAAGGCTTCACTTCTGCGGCTCTCTGTGCATGTGCTGATCATTGTGTGCTACACTGCTTTGCTGCGGAGACGCGGAGCATTTCTCAACATTTAATCACCTGATATTTAGATTTTTTATTTGTTTGACAGGGAAAGCTATGCACAAACAGAAGCACGCACACGCACACATATATTCATTTATTTGAAAAATGAATAAATAAACACTCCCCAGAAAAAAAGGGCACTTTCTCTCGAGGAAGAAAAAGGGCAGGTGCTCAAGCCCCCTTTGATGTCTATGTGTGCAAGTGCCTGCTCTCACATACAATTATTTTACTTTATTATCAGTCCAAAATAAAAGTACACAGTATATTCGCTGTTTGCCATAGTGGATCGATCTGATCCAAAAACAAATTCAAGGGCTGCTTAAGAATAAGCATGCACATCAAATTATCTTGACTCACTGAACTTGTGAGATTGTGTGAGCTTGTCGTTCATGGGACCGCTTTAGCCCCAATTGATTTGTTAGTCAAGTTTTGTACTTCAATCCCCGCTATTCTTAGCATCTTTTATGAAAAAGGCCTCGGAGTTGTAAGCCAGCATCACTGCCATGGGAGTCCTTATGGAATACAAGGATATGGATGTGAGTCCCACCCACCCTCCTGCCACTGCAAGTGAGTACTGGCTGGACTTAATGGACAGTTTGTCTGAGGGTGGAGAGATGAATTCCTTGTGTCCCTTAATCTTGCCAGAATATGTATCATCATATTTAGTCCTGCTGACTCTGCTCACCCTCCCTTTCCCACGACCTCTCCAGACTGCTATTAGAACTGCATTTTTTTGTTGGTTTCTGTTCTCCACTACCCTCCTCAGTCCTGAACCACTCCTGCCACCCAGTCATCACCATCCCCCATCAGTCCCTCTTCTCAGTGGCATGGTTACACCATGCTGGGAGCCATTTTTTCCTGAGCGTGATGAGACCGTGGCTCTGCCTCCAGCCTTGGTGTATTCTGTTCTACCTCTACCTGTGGCTCTGACTGCTACACCTGGGCTCTTTCCTCCCTCGAATCCAGCATGGACCATCAGGCATTTGGCCTCACTGGGCTCCCTTGGACTGTCGGACATCTTTGTGGACTTGTGGGCCATTCGCTGCTCTCTGGCACTCCACTCCTTCAGCTTCGGACAGCTCTGCTTTCTCTTAGGCTCGACCTTAGCCCTCAGTTGTTCCAGCTCAACCTCAGCCCTAAGAATACCTACTTCCATCTCTGGAGGTCGTTGCTGTGGCTGCATCATGGCCACCTAGCTCATTTGTGTTCCATCACTCCCTCGGCTCTCTGTCTGTACTCTGGGCTCCACTAGCTACGGCTCCATCACTGTCGGTCACCCCCCTGTTGTCGTCAACCAGGATTCCGCCACGGCTCTTTCCTCCATCAACTCCGATGTAGGCCATTGTCCTGGTCAGTCTCTGGGTCAGCACCACCTGGCCACTCAGCCCATCATCTCCACCATGGCTGCTACCACCATCCACTCCTCCCTGGTTCCTGCTGCCTGCTCCTTGTCCAACTCCAAAGCCCATTCCCTCACTTTATCTGGTATGCTGCAAGGTCCCACCTTCCGGGAGGGGGCGTAATGCTACTAATATACATTTATTCTTGTCTTGGTTCTTTTTTACGGACTTTTAGTTTGTTTCTATTCAGTTTCCTTTTTCTATATTGGACATATTTATTATATTTAGACCTTCTGGTGTTTTTTCTTCTTTCTCTGGCTGTGCAGGTCAGAGACGGCTGTGGGAGGCAGTGAAAAGGAGAAGGGCCATGTGCAAAAGGAAGTCATGGATGAGCAAGGTATGTGGATCCTGAAATTAAAAGTGCCAAAATGACTGATTGTGTAACAGATATTCAAGGGTTTCATCTAGTTTCATTTTCATGGACTTTTAGTTTGTTTCTATTCAGTTTCCTTTTTCCTTTGTTCTAGTTCCAGCCAGAATTTAGTTGTCATGATTTGATTGAGTTAGTCTTCAGTTGTGTTTGTCTGGCCTCGTAAATGTTTTTTGCTGTGTTTGATTTACCTGCTTTGTTTGAATTTTCTTCAGTGTGGATCATTAAAGACTTTTGAAACCTCATCTTCGTGTGCATTTAATAACCAAGTTGTGACAATTATAGTATTTAGACAGTGACCATATATTTTTATTTTAAAGTGCTCTTAAAGGGGACATAACACACACACAGTTTGGCCAATCACATGTTAATCTTGAGTACCTATAGACTAGAGTAGTATTGCATCCTTCATACCTCCGAAGAGTCTTAAGTTTTATCAAAAAGAAAGATACAGCTTTACGCTTCTGTCCAAAAACACCTGAGCTCCTGGAGGAGAGCCGTGGGCGGAGTTAAAGAGTCATGAGCACATACGCACAGAATGCCAACAAAACACAAACAATTTATGCAGTTTTACTCACCACCTGTAGTTCCCACTCATCGTTGGGACTGCTCCATCTTTCAGTATCAAACGATGTGCAAATCCAGCATCAAACTGGGCCTTGTTTATGAAACATTTGTCAACAAAATGATGGGAACAAACAAACACACTTGCGAAACTCCATTGCTGCCCCGGAAAAACTAACTGCATCCACTGTTCACGTAATGCAGGGTTCTTTGGGAAGCTGAACAAGGTTATCTTTCCCTCACATCCAAAAACACACTTCTTTGGAGACATTCTTCTCGAGCAAGTCCTGTACGCCGCTGCCAACAACTTTGGTAACTCGAATGAAGCACATTGATGGGCATGCTCTTGCTCTCGCTCTGGTTGATGTGTGCATGCGCTCGGCCGGGAGAAGTGCTCATTCAAGGAATTCTGCCCTTCATGACGTCATGAAGGGCCATGCTCGAAAAAACTTTCCAAAATTTATACAAACCCGGAAGGAGTGTATTTGGCACACAAATACTCCGTCATACGTCCAAATAATTTTTTGAGACTTTGGTCATGTTTAGCATGAAAATCAAACTCATGAAATATGCATGAAATAGCGTTAGCCACCCCCCCAACCCCTTAAAGGTTATAACCAGTGGTGTAGTGCAGGGTATACGCAGGTATATGGCGTATACCCACTTCTTTATCAGTCTGCTTTGCATATACCCACTTCAAAATCCTCTCTGATGCGCATCATTCATATAATGTCCTGCATTATTAGCCAAATCATGACAGTCCAGCACATGAGTAGCCAATCAAATCGCTTGTGAAAACATTTTAATATTCCCTAGCAGGCCCGGTTCTTGACGGCTATAGAAGGGTGGGCTGGCAGATATCCTGGGTGGGCATTTTTTAGTCGTCACATCATCACAGTCTAGAAGATATTTATACTGTACATATTGCTATAGGCCTATTATAGGAAGCAGAAGCAACAGACTGAAGTCTTCCGGAAGCAGAAAAGGAAAAAAGCACCAGGCCCAGATTGTATGACACCAGCCTGTCTGAAAACCTGTGCTGACCAGCTGGCCCCCATCTTCACACAGATCTTCAACAGATCACTGGAGCTGTGTGAAGTCCCTTCATGCTTCAAATGCTCCACCATCATCCCCATCCCAAAGAAATCCAAAATTACAGGACTAAATGACTACAGGCCTGTGCCTCTAATGTCTGTCGTCATGAAGTCATTTGAAAAACTGGTGCTGGCACACCTGAAGGACATTACTGGACCCTTGCTGGATCCTCTTCAGTTTGCCTACAGAGCAAACAGGTCTGTGGACGATGCAGTCAACATGGGACTGCATTATGTTCTGCAACATCTAGACAGACCAGGGACTCATGTGAGGATCCTGTTCGTGGACTTCAGCTCTGCCTTTAACACTATCATCCCAAACCTCCTCCTGCCCAAACTAACTCAGCTCTCCGTGCCCACCTCCGTCTGTCAGTGGATCAACAGCTTCCTGACAGACAGGCAGCAGCTAGTGAGGCTGGGAAAACTCACATCCAGCACCCGTATAATCAGCACTGGAGCTCCTCAGGGTTGTGTTCTCTCTCCACTGCTCTTCTCCCTCTACACCAACGACTGCACATCTAAAGACCCCTCTGTCAAGCTCCTG
>NW_015559021.1:0-2895 GCF_001515605.1 Sinocyclocheilus anshuiensis | reverse complement strand
TCAACACGCTCAAAACAGTGGAGATGATCGTGGACTTCAGGAGAAAACCCCTGCTCTCCCTCCACTCACCATCATGGATAGCACTGTGACTGCCGTGGAGTCATTCAGGTTCCTGGGCAGCACAATCTCTCAGGACCCAAAGTGGGACACTCACATTGACTCCATTGTGAAAAAGGCCCAGCAGAGGTTGTACTTTCTTCGCCAGCTGAGGAAGTTCAACCTGCCACAGGAGCTGCTGAAACAGTTCTACTCCGCCATCATTGAATCCATCCTCTGCACTTCAATAACTGTCTGGTTCAGCTCATGGAACATACAACACTATTTATACACTCATACACTTATTTATCTAACACACATACTTAGTCTACACCTCAAATTTGCACATAATATACCTGTACATACAAAACTGTCTATTGTAATATACCTGCACATACAATTGTCAATTTATATATTGTTATTCCTTATTTACTTGTTCTATTTTATTTTTTTTTTTATTATTCTTTTATTATCTGTGTTTTTGTTCCGTCGCTGTCATTCTGTTGCACTGCGGAAGCTTCTGTCATGAAAACAAATTCCTTGTTTCCATACCTGGCAATAAAGCTCATTCTGATTCTGATTCTGATTAACTATATTATATGTACACTGAAAAAAGCTTTCATGGGCAGCCTAGAATGTCATGCACTTTCACAGCAAAATAAACTCTTTTTTTCTTTATTGAATAGTAAAAAAAAAAAAAAACTCTTTGTTCTCTTTCTCTGGATCAATGTTTCTACACTGGTGACTCTTTTCAACTAACCTTTTTATTTAAACCAAACAAGGCTGTAATCATGTCTAGAACATTGGAGGGTCAAATACTTTTGAGGAAAATATAAAGACCAGACCACTATGGTAATAGTAATTATTTAAATAAACTAAATAAATAAAGGATTTAAACTTTGTTCTCTTTCTCTGGATCATTGTTTCTACACTGGTGACTCTTTTCAACTAACTTTTTTATTTAAACCAAACAAGGCTGTAATCATGTCTAGAACATTGGAGGGTCAAATACTTTTGAGGAAAATATAAAGACCAGACCACTATGGTAATAGTAATTATTTAAATAAACTAAATAAATAAAGGATTTAAATTGATTTAGGGGAATAAATTAAAGAAAAAAGAAGAGTAAAGGAACAAGAATAAGAAATTTTGTAAAGTAATCAATCTGAACTGCAAATAATATTTTTATCTTAATCTCTTTCTTTGTATCATTGTTTCTACACTTTTTTCAACTAACTTTTTTATTTATACCAAACAAGGCCATAATCATATCTAGAACATTAGGGGGACTATTGTTTTGAGGAAAATATTAAGACTATTATATATAATATTCCTAATAATAATATTAAGAATATTATAATTTTGTAAAGTAGTCAATCTGAACTGCAAATAATATTTTTATTTTAAAATATGCACCCATTCAATTTCAGTTGTATTGTTGAAAACGCAAAACAGAAAAATGCTATTGTCGTCATAATCAATTATAAATTACATGAATGTAAATGGCAGACCTACTTTCCATTCAAAACCGTGGAATTTGACACAAAAATTCGAATAGTTTGCATCACTGGATATTGTTGGTCGTTTATACACCAATTCACACCGCGCCGACAAACGCCAACAGACTAGTCTGTCGGAGTTTGTTGGATCAGTGTGTTACCCCTGTCGGCGTTTGTTGGCGTTGGTCGGAGTTGGTTTTAACCCGACTGAACATGTTTAATCGGCGTTTGTTGGGTCGTGGAATGTCTGAGCAGTGTGATATGATTTTCCAACAAACTACAACAAACTCTGACGTAATCTGACGTGGCCACGAACCGTTGCCATGACGATGCGCATATTTCACTTAAAGCGTGCTTCAGCCACAGCCTCTTTCGTTTTATTCGCCATCTTTTCAGGCGAAGAATGACACTGAAAGACATTAATAACAGTAAAACTTTGATTGTGGTTACAGGATCATTAATTTCTTCCCCAGTCAGACTTACACCAGTGTTTCCCTTACATTGATTTATTTGTGGCGCCACAATCTATCTATCTATCTATCTATCTATCTATCTTCATAGCAACACTCTAGCAACCATCCAAACTAACCAAGCAATCACCCTGAATACCATAGCAACCATATAGCAACACCCTAGCAACCACCCCTGGTACCCTAGCAACCACATAGCAATGCCTTAGCAACCGCCGAGAGTACCCTAGCAACCGCATAGCGACACCCTAGCAACAGCCCAGGGTACCCTAGCAAATGCATAGCAACACCTTAGCAACCACCAAGAGTACCCTAGCAACCACATAGACAGCTTGTAACACTCCAAAGAGAAAGGAAAACTTGAAATCGCATCATATGACCCCTTTAAAAGATATGAGCGACAGGTTTAATTGATCTCTCTATAAATAGTTTGATATTTGTGAAATTTCTTCATTTTGTGGTCTTGTTGAAGAAACAGCTGCCCTTTTATTGTGATTGTAGTATAACCAATACATTTTGGGTTGATTTAAATTTTTTATATATTTAAATCTCCTTTGTTTTCCTCTTTTTCTTGTTGAATTTAACTCTCGTTTCATCCCTCCGGCTTATAAACAACAACAAATGCAATATTTTGATGCATTGATTATATTAATATAATGATTAAAGATATTTAACCTTGTTATTGCGCCTTTTTCTGTGTATATAATCTCATACTATGATGTATGCAAACCCATTATATTTATGTTTTCTGCTTTTTGTCATTATGATTGTTCATTGTTAAAGATACAACCATCTTTCCCTGAGCTTGTATGTAATTATAAGTTCTGCATTAACAATAATAAAATAGAACATAAGAGGGACAGGTGCACTAACACCTCATAGCATCAGTA
>NW_015559020.1:380-611 GCF_001515605.1 Sinocyclocheilus anshuiensis | reverse complement strand
TTTTAATAGTGTTCATATCGATATCGGAATTATATCATATCGACCAAAATTAAGAAATATATCGTGATGTAAATTTTTGCCATATCGTCCAGCCCTATCACAACCATACCTACAGGTCACGCACTCTAGCTTTTCCTCTGTTAGACAGTTAGTGCCATAGATTAGAGCAGCGGTTTAGGTGTCGGGAGGCTAACAGCACTTTTATTTACTGGTTCACATTAGCTGGCTACG
>NW_015559020.1:0-210 GCF_001515605.1 Sinocyclocheilus anshuiensis | reverse complement strand
TTTCTGTATTTAAATTTACATTTTCCCATACATATGTGCAACATTTAGTGCAAAATGAAAATGAAAATTCAATTATGTAATTTACATTTGCCATTATATACACTAGTTTTAATATGTAAATGAAAAACATATTTTAACGCTTTATAAATTGCAAAATTAAAATGAAAATTGTATTACCCAAATTGATTAGATAGGTTTAACATGTCCAAG
>NW_015559019.1:444-1694 GCF_001515605.1 Sinocyclocheilus anshuiensis | reverse complement strand
CTAGACGGCACAGTGGGGAACACCTGATGATGTCATCCCCTCTCGTTCGCAAAAGCTAGTGAAAACCTGGACTGGGATGGAGGAACGATGGAGACGGCCTCCCAGCCACAAAAGGGGTAAGTGACGTTTCTTCTATTGTCATGAGTGGGTGCGTGAGAGAGGAGGGGCGCTGAAATAGCCAGGGCGGGCGGCATGTGATGGGGCACACCTGAACCGAATGGAGCCTCATCACCGCCGCTGTTTAAATGCAGAGCGCGCCTCTCCTCGGGAGACCGGTAACTAACCGGCTTCACTAACCCCGTAGCATGACGAGGACACCAGATCCCCTGTTTATTTTGGACACTTTATTCCCTTATCTGGACACTGTTTATTATTTGTAAATAAAAGCCTCTCCGAGGCCTGACGCCACATCCACTGTGTCTGTCGTTTGCTCGTCCCGTGACAATATATATATAATATCAGGGCTTAACCCTCTAAGCGCCAAAGTCGCAAAATTGCGACAAGACGTCATACTTAATAAAATAGACTGTAGTTCCTAATATGGTGTAATCTCATTTATATTCCCTACCACTAGACGGCAGACATGTAGTACTTTGATTCTAGACTAAAATTACATCACGTTCCTATTCAAAGTGTTCGAGGAGAACGGGGACCCTCACGGATTAATCGTGTCTTTAACCCTCTAAGCGCCAAAGTCGCAAAATTGTGACAAGACATCATACTTAATAAAATAGGCTGTAGATCCTAATATAGTGTAATATCTCATTTGTATTCCCTACCACTAGATGGCAGACATGTAGTACTTCGATTCTAGACAAAAATTACGTCACGTTCCTGTTCAAAGTGTTCGAGGAAATAGCAGAGCAAGTGAGCTATCGTGTCATTGATGCGGAAGCAGTTCAGTTCATAGCGTGCAAGTAAATTGTGAGATTTGTGAGAGAAAATCGGCAAATGACTAATAATATTCGCTGATTCTGACTCGGAAGGGAATATTTGCCTTTTGGAAATGACGATCGGTCATCTAATAATCGCGCTTCTCCCGGTACATCTTTGCAGCGCAGTGGTGCTGCCGTGCAAGGCGAGAGTGTTCACGAAACACAAACAAGTGATCATTTCGGCCCTTTGCCCAATGGGGATGGGGTGTTAGGGGTGAACGTGGTCGTAGTGTCCATAGAAGAGCTGTTGCTAGAGGTAGAGGCAGCAGGGGTAGGAGAAATAGGGCTGGAAGTAGCACTAGCTCTTTGGATCCA
>NW_015559019.1:0-262 GCF_001515605.1 Sinocyclocheilus anshuiensis | reverse complement strand
ATGTTTTGCAAATGTTATTCGCCGATTCTGACTCTGAAGGGGAATATTTGCCTTTTGGAAATGACGATCAGTCATCTAATGATCGCGCTTCTCCCGGTACATCTTTGCAGCGCAATGGTGCCGCCATGCAAGGCGAGAGTGTTCACGAAGCACAAACAAGTGATCATTTCGACCCTTTGCCCAACGGGGATGGAGGTGGCAGGGGTGGACGTGGTCGCAGTGTCCATAGGAGAGCTGTTGCTAGAGGTAGAGGCAGCAGGGG
>NW_015559018.1:695-801 GCF_001515605.1 Sinocyclocheilus anshuiensis | reverse complement strand
CTATAGTCGCACCGGTAGTGACGTCATGGCTGTCGCCAGCCAACATGTTGTTGGTGTATGCGGGTCACGATCAGACACGGGTCACGACGAGGCGTTCCCCATAGCG
>NW_015559018.1:0-176 GCF_001515605.1 Sinocyclocheilus anshuiensis | reverse complement strand
TGGATGCTTCACATAATCACTGTACCTATACACAGCTAACCTACTGACAGATTTTGACTATGAATATACTATATATAAATGTTTACCTATGCATAAATAAAAAAAAAAAAAATTAATTAAAAAAAAAAATTAATAAATAAAATAAAATAAAATACAGACTATACGGATGCTTCACA
>NW_015559017.1:7015-7915 GCF_001515605.1 Sinocyclocheilus anshuiensis | reverse complement strand
CAATGTTGTTGTTAATGTTGAGGTTATTTTAGCTTCGTACATTTATGAATGAATGATGCATTTATATAGCGCGCTACAGGTGGAGAGGAGAGAAAGTCATAGAGCCAATCAAGTGGTTGGGGATTATTAGGAGGCCATGATTGACAAGGGCCAGGGGGGCAATTTGGCCAGGACTTGGCCAGGTTACACCCCTACTCTTTACGAGAAGTGCCATGGAATTTTTAATGACCACAGAGAGTCAGTACCTCGGTTTAACGGCTCATCCGAAAGATGGTGCTTTTTGACAGTATAATGTCCCCATCACTATACTGAGGCGTTAGGATCCATGCAGCCCACAGGGTGAGCACCCCCTGCTGGCCTCACTAACACCTCTTCCAACAGCAACCTAGTTTTCCCAGGAGGTCTCCTATCCAGGTACTGACCAGGCTCAACCCTGCTTAGCTTCAGTGGGCAGCCAGTCTTGGGCTGCAGGGTGATATGGCTGTAGTTAAACTGCACTGTTAAAGAGTGCAGTTTTTTAAAGAGAGATTTTTACAATTCAACTGAACTATGTGCATGTATTTTAGACACTTACATTGTTCTTGCTCCATCCATGCAATAACAGCGTCCTTCTATCAACCGGGTTTCTATTTACTTATACTGCTGTGTGCTCTGGTAATATCAACAATATGACCCATTTCAGGAGCTGACAAAATTACGATTTATAATCAAGAGCATAGCTCACATTCACTAAAATACTGAAACGCTATGATGCCGATTCAAATCGACAATGCATGGTTATGCACCCGAGTCAGACCTGTCTGTTATTGGCTGAAGCGCAGGGCTCCGCCTCAGCAGTTTGAAAAGTGCCCGTCAAACGCCGGCTCACCCTGTTTCTCCATCGGCGCCTTAATTCTTTGT
>NW_015559017.1:1315-2441 GCF_001515605.1 Sinocyclocheilus anshuiensis | reverse complement strand
AGCAAATGGCTGCAATATAACAAAGAGTGAAAAATTGAAGGGGGTCTGAATACTTTCCGTACCCACTGTATTTTAGACACTTGCATTGTTCTTGCTCCATCCATGCAATAACTGCGTCCTACTATCAACCGAGTTTCTATTTACTTATAATGCTGTGTAATATCGATGGTATGACCCATTTCAGGAGCTGACAAAATTACGATTTATAATCAAGAGCATAGCTCACATTCACTAAAATACTGAAACGCTATGATGCCGATTCAAATCGACAATGCATGTGATTGACAGTCAAAGCAAAGCGCGGTTTGAACGCCCCGCCCCCCAGCTGAAGTTTTGATTGGTTTTGCACCCGAGTCAGACCTGTCTGTTATTGGCTGAAGCGCAGGGCTCCGCCTCAGCAGTTTGAAAAGTGCCCGTCAAACGCCGGCTCGCTGTTTCTCCATCGCCTTCTTTCTACATTTTTTTTTTTTTGTGCTTTTGGTGAAAAATAAATGTAGCGAAGTTGAATACTTTAGTTTTATTCTACTCAAGTAAAAGTAAAAGTACCACAATTTAATTATACTCAAGAAAGTAGAAAAATGTACTCAAGTAGGCCTACTGTAACTAAAGTATTTGTAATTAGTTACTTTCCACCTCTAATTATAGGGTAAACTGAGCGACTAGTTAAGTACAAACATAGGTATTGCTGAATAAACAAAACAAAGAAAAACACAAAAATATCTAATACACAAATAAGCTGGCACAATACTACCCCAGTAATCTTGCTTCTCGAACATAAGCGAAAATCAGAGTACCTCAGTTAAACGTGGGATCGCCGAACAGAACACTAGGAAAGAGAAAAACTAAATAAATTAAACTCAAAAGAAAACAAAAATCGACCGGTGACGGATTAACGGTTCTTCGAAACAACACACCGCTCCGTCTCCACACATTGTGATCAGGAATACTTCATATGTGAATGAAAGCACAAACATCCCCATACATATAGGCTACACATTATACAGACCCACATGCAGGGCTGGACTGGGACAAAAAATCGGCCCTGGCATTTTTTGGTCCAGGTGGCCCATCACCACTTCTATATATATATATATATATACAGTATATATATATATATATATATATA
>NW_015559017.1:595-1292 GCF_001515605.1 Sinocyclocheilus anshuiensis | reverse complement strand
GTTGCTTTGCAACGATTTGTATCGTGAAAAGCGCTATACAAATAAACTTGAATTGAATTGAATTGAATTAAAGGTGGGATGAGTGATCCGTCAGGACTATAGAAAATAATGATAATACAAAGAAAAGAGTCACGCCCAGCAGTCCATGAAATGTACAGGCCACGAACAGCTAAAAGTAATGTCTTATTTACCACAATGGATCCCAATATAGTTCACCTTCCATCACGAGGAGAGACTGTCAATGTAAGATTCTGTGCCTTTCCCGTAGGGAGCGCCTCATGTGATCGCCTCGTGACCAGGAGCGTGTCTACGTGGTGGCCAGGGGTGGCACCGGCCCCCCCTGAAATCTGGTTGGCCACCCCAGATATCTTACGATAGGCTTGTTTTTAGTAAATTTCGAACTGCATCTGGCAGTGGCGGATCCTGTGTAGGCAGCTGCCTAGGGCCGCTTTCTTCTCTTCTTTATACTTAATTTTAAGCGGTTTCTATAGCGTGACCTTAATGACAAATGTCAAGAGCGCATAATGTTACGCGATCCATGTAATGCGTGAGCAAGAATCTCACCGAAAAGAATCCGCAAGCGGATTTCTTTCACTCATACAAAACTGGACGTGTGCTTTTAACTATACAGGTGCATCTCAATAAATTAGAATGTTGTGGAAAAGTTCATTTATTTCAGTAATTCAACTCAAATTGT
>NW_015559017.1:0-353 GCF_001515605.1 Sinocyclocheilus anshuiensis | reverse complement strand
CGGAATTATATCGTATCGACCGAAATTAAGAAATATATCGTGATATAAATTTTGGCCATATCGTCCAGCCCTATTCTGAAATTAGTGAGGGTGCTCTAGTCTTAATGCACATTTTCACATATTTTTTCCCATCTATTGCTATGGTTGTCACTATGTCAATCACTACTACTTCAAGAGCGAATCCAGTATAAATATGCGGATGTCATTCCCGAAACATTGCAACGTGTGTGTGGCCGAAAAACAAAGTTCTACATTTTAAATGGATTTTTGCCTAGAAAGCTCGCAAAGAGCGCTCCTCTTTTAACCATTAAAAACTGTCACTCTTAGTTCATCGTGATCTCACAAAGTTCTGT
>NW_015559016.1:1130-1329 GCF_001515605.1 Sinocyclocheilus anshuiensis | reverse complement strand
CTCGTCCTTTTCTCGGTCCTCACCCGCTAGATCCACGGCTCCCTCACAGGGAGTTAGGAAGCCCGCGCTGCGGTTTCTTCCCACCCCCCCAGAGAGAGCGAGCCAGACGCTTCATCTATCTTCCTCCGAGGAGGTGGATGTGATGAGTGTCGAGACAGAGGAGACTGTGGACTCGCCACCACAGTCCCTCGCGTATGAG
>NW_015559016.1:349-563 GCF_001515605.1 Sinocyclocheilus anshuiensis | reverse complement strand
ATTGATACCCCTGCCACCCTCGGTGCTTCAGGGCTCAGTGAGCTCCGACAAGCGAAATTCCCAGCTGCCGCCCGGCGGCGGTGCGGCACGGGAGAGCTCATCCCCTCATGTGAGGGTGCTACAGCAGTCAGGTCGGTCGTTCCCTGCCGGTCATCCACTTCAGGGCACCGAACTGGCTCCTCTAATAATACCAGAGGCCAGCCTCGAGAGGCTG
>NW_015559016.1:0-182 GCF_001515605.1 Sinocyclocheilus anshuiensis | reverse complement strand
CCCCACACTAGTGGGCCCCGAGCAGGCTCTGGTAATGGAACAAGAAGTAGATACTCTCTTGAGGAAGGGGGCCATAGAACGTGTTCCGCCTCTTGAGAGAGCGTCCGGGTTCTACAGCCATTACTTCATCGTTCCGTAGAAGGATGGGGGGTTGCGTCCGATCTTAGATCTCCGTCTTCTGA
>NW_015559015.1:0-3296 GCF_001515605.1 Sinocyclocheilus anshuiensis | reverse complement strand
TTAATGAAAAACATTAGTTCTCACATTAATTGACATACTGTTCTACCCTATATGCATGCATGAGGTGAGTAGTCTTACATGCACAAAATAATGGTATTTAATAATGGCCTAGCTCTGGAGAGAATCTTATCAGCATTCAGCATGGTTCATTACACACACACTATGCCTGTCTCTTTTAAGAGAGTAAAAATACTAAATAATGCAGGATTATTTAATATATTTTATGCAAATACCAGTTAAATTCCTCAGTAAGCAAGTTGCAAACAATATCATAAAACAGCAGAACACATAAATTTCACAGTTGTCCCAATCACTGTCGCTCACGTAGATGGGAGGTCACCCTGACCTAATCATGGCACTGTGACCCTATGACCAGAATAGACTTCAGCATGGAACTAAGTCAATCACCAAATAATCTAGGAGGTTAAAATACTGATCAATAACTTGAAGAAATAATGAAATAATATCATTGTGAAGGAGATCTGCATCCACTCCTTCAACATGAATTCATGATGATTCATGTACCAAAAGTATAGATTTATCCACAGTGGATAGTAAAGGCCTTTTTTTTTGTGAACAAAGAAAACATCATGATCATGCGTAATAAATCATAAATCATGGTGATGTACCCATCTTAGTTAATGTATTAATTAATGTGTTGTTCATCCATGAAGTCATGATAGAAAGACTTCTTGCTAGTTCCTGATAATTCATGAGATATTAATGCATGAAGTAATGCATAATTCATGCATGAATCTATGCATGAATTCATGGTAATTCATGTACCCTTACCGTAAAGTGTTACCCCAGATCCTGCTTCAGCACATTAACTTACACCTCCAGCTCCCCCTGCAGGAAACAAGACATAAAAAAATAAAAAAATCAATGCTTAGGAAAATCAACATCAATTTCAGAAGTCATCTTACAGGTATGTGATTCTCTCAAATTTTTCAGTTGTATTGACAATTCAACATTCAAGCTGACTTTGGAAAATGAGTAAATGCAACTGAGTCTATTAAGAATTGCCCCGTCTCAAAAACTCTTTTATTTTTATTTTTTTTTTTAATGGCACTCAAGCCAATCAATTAATCATAAACTGAGGTTTTCTGAGTGAGCAAGGAATAGTATGTGTGGATACTAGTACAGATTACTAGATTTTACAGTTAAGTAAAGACATAAAGTAAAGTTAATTAAAAAGTGTTTGTTAGAACAGCTGTTGGATTTTACAGAGTTACTCACAACTGATTCATAACATGCTCTGAAAGGTGAGTCTGAAAGTAATTGTGTTTAAAGCTGGTTTAAATGACTGAACACACATAATATGAATGAAAATTCAACTTAACACAACATCAGTGGAGTCCAGACTGAAGATACAGGAGATTATTACTGTCAGAGTTACCACTGGATCAACAGTAAACGTGTGTTCACACAGTGATAAAGAGTCGTACAAAAACCTCCGTCAGTCAGAGTCACAGTGACTGCACTGATACAGCTGAGAGACACTGCAGCTGCTGATGAGAGGATCACAAACAACACAACTATTTTTTGTAGCAAATTGAACATCAAACACTAAAAGTCTCCCCTTTTTTCATCTTGAAACAAAAAAATAATACTTATTTTTAATGTTTTTACTCTCCCTGTTAAGTCCCATGCAAAGCAGTCAACAGTTGATTCAATCATTCAGAAGGTCAGTATGACTGCTGAGAGTCTCAGTGTGAACAAACCTCATCTCTCCATTAGTTCAACTCTACTGACTCATTTCAGAGAATAAAGAGTCAAACAGTCAAACTCATATTTGAGTGATTCTGTTCCTCTCAGAATAGAGCAGCTCCATCAGCAGATGTTCAGCGTCCTCACAGGAGCTTCATGATACAGTCAAACTACACAGAGTCAACACACAGAGAACCAATAGTGATCTGAAGAAATCTTTCAGTGTTTGAGCTTCATTATTTGACTACACAGAATAGTTTCATAATCTCCTTCATCTGCAGGTGTTTTCATGGTTCAGTGAGTGACATTTGATTATAAAATATGAGCTTGAGTTCTGGGGCCTCATTTATAAAGATGTGTGTAGAATTTCTGAAATGTCCCTACAAACAATTTATAAAACTGCAGATGGCATACGATTTAATGAGATGACAAGGCTTAGAGTTATATAATGATTGTTAATTCACAGTAGGAGAGTGTCTCTGTTTATTTATTTGGTTTTAGAAGGTTTTTTTATATTACTCAGTGTGCGCTGTGCATATGAGAGGGTTGACAATATGTGGCATATTTCTCCTGCTCATGAATTCTGTAAACAACTGTAAATTCAAGCCTATCAAAGGGCAACATTTTCTGTCTTAAATTAGTTTTGTGGTTTCTTTCTCTTTCTTTTTCTTTTTCTTTTTCTTTTTCTTTTTCTTTCTTTCTTTCTTTCTTTTTCTTTCTTTCTTTCGCAAATCCTAATTTGTTTCTCACTTTTAGGATGCATTTTATGAGGCCCATTAACTTTTTTTTTTAACTCAAAAAGACAAAAATAAGTCAAAGACATTTTCAGTGAGTCATCGTAAATTAGGAAGCTGGTCAAAGGCGTAATGAGAGCACAGGAAATGATGTAATGTGCAGTTGTTTCAACTCTTTGTAGAAAGGGTGGGGGATATCCTCACTTACACTGTAAAATCCAATAGTTTACCTTACTTGGATATAATTAGTTATCTTTACTTAGTTGTTATACTTGGTTTTATTAAGTAACAGCTAATTTTAAGGCGAATAAAACAACTTACTTGCTGCAATGAGTAACTCTTACTTAAAATATTCAAGTAGCCACAACAAAACCGATGACATTAATACACCAGTGGGAGGCAGCAGTGCGCTAATGTGTTGCTAATGTGCAACAAAACAACAGAAGAAGAAATACGGAAGGTTAGAGAGCATGCGCAACAAGCAACTTTTTTTTTATTTTTTTTTTAATTTGAGCGCCGAATTTGCTGAGACTACTTGCATTTTTACCACTGGACAAAGACTGATTACTTCTATACAATAATAATAATAAGGTAAGTTTCAAAAAATAATTGTCAATGTATCTTTCTGTGTGCTGCTAATTTTAACTGACTAACCTTGTCAGCGGTGTTAGCTAACAGATACCAAAGATCTTTGCTATTCTGCTGTTAGAAAAAAGACTGTAGAAATACAGAACTTGTGGCGTATTTTGGCGAATTTAAGACTTTTCTTTACTTTTCAAACTGAAAAATGTGTAGCTAGTTAAAAATTGAAAAGTCAGAGGTACAAGTCAAGAACATGCCAAAAGTCCTCAA
>NW_015559014.1:422-533 GCF_001515605.1 Sinocyclocheilus anshuiensis | reverse complement strand
GAGAATTTGGGTACCGTCGGCCGTGAGGCCAACAGCGGGAAAAAAATCAAACAAAAGATTCTCCACCCGGCCCTCCTCCGGGGGAGGGAGTGGTGCGTTCACCATCTCACG
>NW_015559014.1:0-367 GCF_001515605.1 Sinocyclocheilus anshuiensis | reverse complement strand
TACCCTTGTATACCCCCTAGCTGCACCACCGTCGAAGGTGGTGAGGGAGGAGGAACCAGCAGGTTGGCTTCCGGCAGTAAAAGGCTGTCCATGACCTGGTGAGCTCCTCATGCACCTCCGGGAAGTAAGGCACTGAGGCGGGGTGCTGAGAACCAGCGCGAGCCACCCCGAGAAACCAATCATCTAACCTCGAGGGCCCAGGACACGGTGGAGGTTTCCACTCGAGCCCGACCCTTTCGGCGGCCCGGGAAAGCATAGCTGTCATCTCCGGATCCGATTCAGGCTTTGCCACCGTCACGGAGGGCGGCAGCGCGGCAGTGCGTACCGCTGGTACGCTCTTTAAAGAGGGCCCAGCGCTTTCCGTGGG
>NW_015559013.1:0-535 GCF_001515605.1 Sinocyclocheilus anshuiensis | reverse complement strand
AATAGAGTGTTGTTTTTAGTTGCTGCACAACTAATCAAACAAAAAAATTAAATTTAAGTGAAAGAGAGTTGTCTTTCTAATTTCTTTGAACTCGTAGTGAGGGATAACAATGTCTCCTATTAGGGCTCAGGTGTGTCGTTGCCAAGCTAGGATATACAGAGGAAAGAGAATGGTAAGTCAGTAAAATTAAAAAGTAATAAATGGGCAAAATAAGTAAAAATGAAATTAAATAAAGAAGGAAATCAGTAAATAAAGCAATAATGGCTAAGTGTATAACCAAACAGGAAGAAAAGGGGTAAAACGCAATAAAATAATGAGTAAGTATAAGTCTGAATAGAATTTATTGATAGGGGTAATAAAATCAATTAAGTAGAATAAGTTTACTTAAACTTTAAAAGTTCAAGGCTTATTCGTACCTAAGTTGATTAGGCATAAGAGGGAATACTAGAAATAATGATCATATGAAATGATCCGAGGGGGAAATTTGAATTGATTCCAAATAAATGTAATGTTTTAATTAAATTTGAATTTGGCA